>NW_015387747.1:21538-44038 GCF_001527695.2 Protobothrops mucrosquamatus | reverse complement strand
CTGCTGGCTCATATTTAAGTGATTCCCTTCATCCAAATCATTGATGAAGATGTTGAAGAGCATTCGGCCCAGGACAGAGCCCTGGGCACCCCACTACTCACTTCCCTCCATATGGATGCAGTTCCATTGAGGACTGCACGCTGAGTATGGCCAGTCAGCCAGCTACGAATCCATCTGGTGGTGGTGCTATATTATCAAGTAGTAGGTTGTGATCTACTTTATGAAATGCCTTACTGAAGTCCAAATAAATTATATCCACAGCATTCTTCTGGTCCACTAATTTTGTCACTTGGTCAAAGAATGCAATAAAATTTGTCTGACATGATCTGTTTCTGACAAACCCATGTTGGCTTTTGGTAATGACTTTGTTTGCCTCTAGATGATTCGTTGTTTGATTATCTTTTCCAGAATCTTCCCAGGTATTGATGTCAGGCTAATAGGTCTGTAAATTCCTGGATCCATTTTTTTTCCTTTTTTGAAGATGGGAGCTTTTTTCAAGTCCTCCGGTAGTTCCCCTGTGCTCCAGGATCTTTGAAAGGTATAGTTCAGTGGTTCTGAGATCACATCTGCCAGTTCCTTGAGAACCTTGGGGTATAATCCATCTGGTCCTGGTGATTTGAACTCATATAGGCTGGACAGGTGCTCACTTAGCATTTTCTTGCCTATCTTAACTCTGACCTAAGATTTTAGAAAATTCACCTCAAGCATTGAGAGATATTGTCATTATTAGATAAAACCTCTTCAAATATGGCTATAATATAGATTTCTCTCCATATGTTAATCATATGCAAGTACTGGCCAATATCATAGTTGTTTTGAACATCCTCCAGCTTTTTAGTAACAAAACTGGTAACTCTTTCCAGTCTGAAACTGAAAGTCATTGGGTACCCTTCTAAATGGGACTCATTTTCTGCTACTGTTATATCATAGCACTTAGTGATAGCACTTAGACTTATATGCTGCTTCATAGTGCTTTACAGCCCTCTCTAAGCGGTTTACAGAGTCAGCATTTAGCCCCCAACAATCTGGGTTGTCATTTTATTGACCTCAAAAGGATGGAAGGCTGAGTCAATCTTGAGCCAGTGAAGATTGAACTCCTGGCAGTGATCTGAATTACCCTGGAATACTGCATTCTAACCATTGCACCACCATGGCTCCTCATCAGGCATTAATGCTAGCTGTAGAATTCCGTGAATTGAAATGTATACATCTTAAACTTGCTGAGGTTGGGAAACACTGCATTAGGGTCCTGATTTAAACATGGATGCTCATAACTTTGATGGAATGTTTATTTATAATATGTTAAATGCTGTTCTTTAGTACTTGCAACTGTCACAATTTAAATACTCTGGGCAGTTCACAATAAAAATTCTAAAATATATGAAACCACAATATCAACTTAAACATAATATTTACAACAGTTCATCTCCATGTTTATATTTATGTAAATATTATTGGAATGGTTGTGCTTTGTCAGTTGTGTTATTCTACCTTAATAAAGGATATAAGCTTATAAAATGAATACAAAGGGCATTGCAAATCCATCATGACTATTCTTATAACAATTCTGTATGAATGGATAATGACCTCCTGGGCTAAGAAATTCAAAGACATTAGGGAAAGAACATTTAAACAATTTTTTATGATGGCAATGGGCTTCTCAAAGCTTGAGTAAAAGAACAAGAACTTGAAAAATATTGCAGGCATAGAAAATCTGCACATTATTCTTGTCTAGAAAACTGGTAAACAGCAAGTCATCAGTAGGTGGTTAGTCAGACAGGTTCTGCTCTCATCAGTGTTTTGATGTTTCACTACAAACTCCATCCCTTTGCAGCTGTAGCATTGCAACACAGGAAGAAATAAAATAGGCTTGCATCACAATGTTGTGTCATTGCTCCAATCACTGAATGTCCCCCCCCCACTGTAGACACTGCTGCAAATAATCTTAGAAATAAATTTGGTGCAATTTAAGCCTTTATTTTCCAATTAATGTCATTTAAGAAACAGGTGATAATTTTACTCTCTGATGAAAATTGGAATTGCTAAGGGCTTGAGATTAAACTTGGAACTAGATATGTTATTTTAGCAGTTTATGTTTCTTAAGCTAGAGCTTTCTTGATCCTCTTGCTAATCACCCATTGATGCAATGTGAAGATCACTGCCCATTTTCCTGATAAAAGAAGAATGAGCAGATGTTCAGCATTTATAGTATTTTGCAAACTGTCATCCTCTTTCCCAGACTTTGAGAAGCCAATTACATAGATCCTAGATCAACAGGATATCTACAGGATTGTCCAATTTTCTTTCATTAATTTGAGTTCTTTGCAGGCTTCGGAGATTAGATGAAAATTTGAGCGCTTTAATGAATAAATAAATGATAGTTGCATAAACATAAAAATTAATATTGAATATTTATATTTGTAACTAAGTTAAAATAATTGTCTAATGTCTGTAACTAAAGGGAGGTAATCTATATTGCATTACATTTGGTTCAGTATTTCTGGTTAATATGCAGCAGTAACTGGTGAATAAGCCTTGCATAAACTTGCAATTGCTGAATAAGTTAGCTGATTGGCTAAAAGCAATATGTTTATATGCCACAATTTATTTTTCCATATTCGGCCCATGTATGTTTGATACTGCAGTCAATGAATTTACTTGGGAATAAGTATACCTTAAGACTGTATTGCACCATCTCTCCATGAAACTGATAAATATACAGACCCTGCTTTCCAGTCATGCCATTCAGTAACCTTGGCAATGTTCCCTCTCTCCCTTCCTTTTTGAAATTAAACTGAAGTCTCTGCAACAAGATTTTAGAAAAACACAAAGCAAGGAAAGAATTATAAGTAGAGGTAGTTGGATATCATTTAATGACCTTTTTCATTCAAACCAAATCTGATAAAAATGTGTTCCTCATATGCATGGACAGCCAATACTTCTAAATTGATGAGATCAGTATTGCAGAAATTCTTAAAGAAAAAGTGTTTTTTAAAAATGTTATCTTCTCTATCTAATGCCCTCGGTTTTTCTTTTTTCACAATTCTTTCTTTATTACCTTTTCTACCCAATTCCTGGATTTTTCCCTCTTCACAATTCTTTCTTGGTTTACATTTAAAGTCCATGAGAACACTTGTAGATGACTAAGCTTATTCATCCTCTCATTTCATATTCCATTACCCTCTTGTTTCTTGGTCTAGTTACTAGCTCCATATACTCCTCTCCCTGGCTTTCCCAAATGCTAACCAGATCTGATCTTTTCAGCTTTTGAGATCAGGCAAGGCTGGTGAAATAAGAAAATTAGGTACACTATAATTCTCTCTCTGATGATAATGTACATCTGTAATATATAACTGCCTACTTATATGCAATATATGAAGACCCAATATCTATCTATGTGTTATAATTAATATAAGTTAATAACAATGAATGTATTATTTATTAAATGATTCTGATACATCTTTGTATTTAATGCTTTTGCATTAATTCAGCTCAATGTAATATTGATTTCCATTACATATTTACCTTGTTCTAAAATCACCTGCAGGAAAGCACACAAGCAGGACACATGTCTGAATATGTCTAAAATGCAGAGAGAAAAACCAGACAGCAAACAAATTATCAAGGAGTTTTACTTCAAACTCTGTGAATGTGCAGAACAAATGTGATTAATCACTTTCAATATGGTTGGATGAATAATAATATGATAGGAATTCAAGACCTATAAAACTGATCACAACATGCTATTCCTCTTAAATTCTATCCAATTTTCCATGAACACAAAAAGGGCCAAGAATTCTGCTCTGTATATTCTGGTAATATTAGGACGCCTCCTCTGGCCCTCAGGAAGATACAATGTCAAAGTGAAACCTCTAGGCCGAAAAGTGTTCCCAAAATTCTTACATATACTGATTGTACACTTCAGAAGCCATATATTGGTACAAGTATATAGTTGCCCATTGTTCAAATTAGGTGATACAAATAGTCCATTGATTCACCTCTCAGTATAATTTAGCAAACTATATGCTAGATACTGTTACTTTAAATTGTTCAATTAGATAACATCTCAGCAGAAAAGCGAACTAGTTTTAGAGAAGGTATATCAAATTGGATCTTTGCTGAGTCCTCCGGCAGGGGGAATATACCTGCCATTAGGGGAAATCATGTCATTTCCATACATTTGAAGGCAGCATTTGATTAAATTTCCTGAAACAAATTATGGAAGAAACTGGTCACTTTTTTCACTGACCTCTTCACAAAAATAATACAAATGTAACTCCTTTGTGGTTCTTAAGGATATCTCTCTATCCATAACTTTCAAAATGGATGATATAGGGCTATATTTAGGAAACTATTCTTTTCAACTGTTACAAACTTTGCCAAGATTAGAGTTTCTTCTTCTCCCTCAGTAGCCAATAAACACTTTAAATTAGGCTGTACAGAGATAACACAGCCATTTTCTCTAAGTAGGTTTGAGAAATTGTCTCAGGCTCTTCCCTACTATGAGGAAACACGGTTTCCTCAAGTGTGATAAAGCTAAAATAGTTGTATTCTCAGAAGTTCTAGTATACGCCATTACTCCTAAAAATAGACAGTATCAGTATCAATCAGATGATACTTTAAATACTTTGGAGTCTCCTTTGTCTCATAATCCTGGAAAAAAATAGAAAAATTGTCCTATATTCTTTAAGTGATTCCTGCTTGGAACATGTGTTGACCTATATGGTCTTTCCATCTCTATCCTTCTATGATTAAAGGAACATGTATTGGATATTACAAGCAGACATGCCATGCTTGGAAATGAGGTTGCTGTCCATTACATATCCAACGACAGATGAACCTTGAAAGTTTCAGAGATTAGAATGATGAAAAAAGTCATTTCCGTATTAAAATGTTTTGTTTGTACTCTTTAATTAGCTGAATATCAGATCCAACTTAGAGTAACTAGAATCTTCTTCAACTTTAGTGCAAAATATTCTATAAGCCTTTAAAGATATTACCTTTGATACAATGTATATAAGCAACATTGAAGAGTTGGGCTGTGAAAAGGTTTTATTGCACAGAGTATGGAACTTTGCTGCATATGTTCTCTACTATTTGTTAGTTTGCATAATAATACATCTAATGATAATGGAATGGATAAAATGATTGTCAAAGAATTTGGCACATATATAGATGTGTATATACATGCACATAGCTTCATACAAGAGATGTATGAATTAGGAAAAAATCTAATTTGGAAAAGTAATCTAATAAAATTTAGAATTTGGAATTGATTCATTAAAAATATTTCTAGAAAATGCATTGAATCATCTGAATTAATGTGAAGGCATCCAATTCAATTTGTCTATTTGGTGCAGGAGATGAACAGCTGAACCCGAGGGAGGGGTCAAATGCATCATCACTTTGGACTCACTATGCTCCCACAACAGACCTAAGTCCAGACCTCCTGGAATCAGGAACCTATCAGATTCTTATGTTTAGATAGCATGAAATAAACTTTAGTGTTTTGAGCTCTATTCCTGTTTCTGGTTACTTGTGCCTGACATTCAGACTGACTTGCCAAGTCAGTTTGGAAAATGATTTGATTTGATCTAATCATCTTCCAGTTGAAATTCTGAATTGAATATTTACATATCCTTATGCACACATTCTCTTATTCATATTGCCATACAGACATACTCCAACGCTTGAGGAGTGGGCAGCATATTTCATTTATTTTCTGTGACTGAACTAGCAACAGGAACAGTTCAGCATCGAGGACAAGGAAAACAGTATAGAATTCTGGCACTGTGTTTCACCCACATTTATCATCAACCTTGGCATGCTAACAAAATATGCAATGCATTATCATCATGTAGGAGGATGGATAGTCATCAATAGAAGTGCACCATGTGTTCAATACAAACATTTGCCAAGGGATTCTGTGATTAATTTTTTTCTTATATCTTTTCCTTTCTTCAAGAAGCTCAAGTTCTGCTTTTTCATTTTTTAGTATGCTGGAAGAAAGGGATCAATTAGATAACAAATATAAGTAGAACAATGTCATACCCAGTGAACTTTATTGGTAACTAAATATTTGAATTGAACAATTAAACTCAACCTTTGATGAAGTGCTGAGGATGTGATCACTAGCTGAATGCTAACTTCACTTTTAGACTGGCATGGCATTTGTTCCTCAGAATTTGTTCCTCAGAATTTGTTCCTCATTTGACACATGATCTGGCCTGAATTCAAAACTTTCTATAATCATTTTTATTAAAAATTTTAAACTAGAAGATAAAAGCTAATACAAACTAATAGAAAGTAAGGGGGAAAATAAAAAAATAAAAGGAAAAATAAAAGGTTCAAGGAAAGGAAAAAAAAGTTAAAGAATAAAAGAAAAAGGGAAAAGTATAAAGAAGTGGCTTGCAAAATTCTTCATTGAAGTAATAATATATTTAATCTCTCTCTAAAATTGTATCATATAACTCTTCTGTCTATAAACTACCCTATATAATCATCAAAATCACATTTTTTTATTTTTTTTAAAAAAGCCACAAAAGCTTCTAGCTTCTAGCCAGCAATAATTTTAGACAATCTCTGTAATAAAATAAATTAATTTATCTACTTCAGCAAAATGTCTCAACTTCATCAACCATTCCTCCATAATGGGTAGAAGTCAAATCTTTCCATCTCTGTGCGCACAGTAATCTCACTGCTATGATCATACATTGAAATAATCCCACCTGTCTTTTTTTTAAAAAAACTCAAAACTTTCCAGGTCATGACATCAGTGTTCTTTTTAATTATTCTACATAATGGACTAACAAAATCTTAATATAACAAGCAGTATCTTCTTTTCCTACAGTTTAAACACTGTCTTGTAAAGCACACAGTTCAGATATAGTGCATGGTCATCTTACACACTACTGACCTACTCAATGAGTTATTTGAAACAATTTTAGATACCCCGAATAATATACAAGACAGAAAAAGAACTGCCTTGTCTTTCCAGGTGTAGCAGAATGAGATAGTAGATCAGGCTATTTGTAAATGTTCCATTTCATAAAAGATTTCATGAAAACAAATATAAAAATAACACAATAATGGGAAAATGGTATGCTAGACCATGCCAAGGCAGCAGTTACTCTTTCTGGATGCTTGACAGTCCTCTAAAATAGTTCTGATAGACATTTATTAATTGGCTACAAAAAAGTTTCTCTTTCTCATTTGAAGGTCATTTACGACCTTTTTTAAAGAACAGGTGTGCTTTGCCTTTTATAGAAGGCTTAGACTGGGAGAAATTTCATTGATTCAGTATTAGCCCCTGTGAGCATACAATTCAATAAACACTCCATAAAGGCAACAGCTGGTATCTGTGACCCCTGATATGAGATGGTTTTCCAGACTTATGCTCTCCCCCTTCACTACTGACACATGGAAAAGCTCTATGAGATTTACTTTGGCATCTAATTTATTCACTCATTTTTCTCCCCTCTCTTGAAAAAGGTCAGGCAGTTTAATAACAGATGTCAAAAAGACACACAACACTGTAGAAAAATATGCTTAGTATGACCAGGCAATGAGAAAAAAAGTATGATAGGAGACAGCGTCTTTATGTTTGTTTTCCCTTGTTGAGCACAATGTCAACTTACAACTTAACAAGTAGAAAAAAATGGGGATAGGCTGTGAACTTTGTGTGGAGACCCTGGATGTTTAAATAATATTTTTTGTAATATGAATGGGAGGGGGAATTGTGTTGGATAGCAGGTAGATTTATAGTTTAGACAGAATGTGTGGAGGAAAGAAATCCATTAAAGTTGGGGATATGAATTTTAGAAGAAAATATTCTTGAAGCTGGTGCTTTTGTGAAAGAAAATTAAAGACAACATGAAATAAATTGGTGGCAGGAAAGCCTGAGTGACTTAGGTATGACAAGAGTTAAGAACCTCTAGTGTGCTCTCCTCCCTTATGGAGGGAGAGATTCAGAAAGAAAAAAAGGATTGAACTAGGAGAGAAAGAAATGAAAGACCCATGAATATCTGACCAACAGGAATAGATAATGATGGGCAAAAAAGTAGGTCTTTTAGATAAGGAATGATGTAAAATGCAGAATCTGTAGTTGTGGTCAGTAGATTTATAGATTCAGAGAGCCAGTACATACACAGTTGTATTCTAACAAATTATTCACCCTGGCTTCTTCTAGTAGGCTTTTTTTATTCACAGGCAAGGAATATTCTTCCCCAAGTAAGGAATAATATATCCATAAACAATTTCCTATCCAAGGAAGACATTTATTTCTGCAGTGGTGCAAACTGGATTGAAACTGATTTTTTTTTCTCGCTTGCTTGTTCACTAGTATATTTATGTGTGTTACTTGTTTCTGCAATTCCATTGTACTAAACTCAAATGGGCTAATTTTCCTTGGATGTATAGTCAAGATTGACATTACTTCTGACAGCCTATGTGTCAGTTTAAAAACATAATTGACATACTATGTCCTTCAGGCTCAGAAAACCTGATAACATATATACAAAGCATGGGTGTTAATAAATTAGCCTTTGATTTGAGCCTACCTTCCTATTCTACTTCTTCCCGAAAATCAAACATGTACATAGCAAGAGAGATACAGAGAGAGAAAAAATATGCTTCAGCCTTTAAGAACATCTTCATATAGAGGTGCAGAGTTTTCAAGTAGCCAGATAAACCTCATCCAGAGATAAAGAGCACTTTATGGTTTTTAATTGCATCCTAACCTTTCATTAATTGGGCTCTGTGTAACAAACAGCATCACAATAATAGCTCTGCAGCCTCTGTGCAGAATGCAAATGGACATCAATCAAGGAAGAGGTACCTGAGAATCACAGGCTGGCATTCTCTACAGGAGCTAATGGGATCGTCAAACACAATGGATGGCCTCCAATTATCCAGCAGCCTTTTGTTTCATTTGGAACTACTTTGGAGGCAAGTGACCCATGAAAAGCAGACAGCTCTGCCAGAATCCCTGATGTTGTGAAAGCTGCGCACAAATCCCCGTCAGGTTTGGCTCATGGGAAACTAGTTATGCAAAGCTGAAAATCAAATATATGGAAAGATCACATGAAATGTATTCCTCTGGGCCAAGAACCATGCAGATGGCAAACCACAAAAATATATAATGGGCAGGGAAGCAATTAAATGTATTCTATTGATGTGAAATATTTGACTTATATTTCTGCTAGGTGTTCCCAACTTTTTTCTCACTCTCTGTAATACCTTCTACTGATTTCTTTGGAACTAAAGACAATTCCATATTCTTAGACTCTATTCCCTGTGGCAGTTTTGTGGACTAGACCTATCCATTTCAATTAGCTAGGAAAATTTAGGCTGAAAGGTGTTCTGACTTTTTGTAGGCTGGGTGATAAATTCCTATCACACAGCAAAACCAAATAAAGCATCTATTGTCTCCATGCTGAGATCTTTCAATAGACAGAATTCACATGTTTTTTCACAAAATGTTTCTCCCATAAAATCCTTTATATATGGTAATACAATCCATCATTATTATTCTGCTGTAAGGTCCTCAGGAAGATATATTTAGATGCCAAACAATTGTTTTGATTTTCTGGCTAGATCTGTGACATCACAGATGGAGCATTTTAACCAATTAGGAAAAACAAATGGTCAACCTCCCCAAAGAGGAAGGCTTTATCTAAATGTCCACATCCTATAAAACAGTGAATTCAGTTTTGAAGAGGAAGAAATAAAATAGTAATAATAGTAGTGCAGAGAAGATGGTAGAAGAGAAATAATCTGGGCCTCCTTGGATGCTGTTAGAGTTGCAGGGTTCATTATTATTACAGTAAGGAACCCTGCAACTCTAACAACATCCAAGGAGGCCCAGATTATTTCTCTCTTACCATCTTCTCTGCAATGAAATCTGAATGTGTACTGAAATAAAAGAGTTTATTCAAGAGTTGATGAAAAAGACAACCATCCCAGCTGGAAGGAGTATACCAATCTTTGGTCAAGGGCAGTGGTGGGATTCAGTCGGTTTTCACCACTTCAGCAGAACTGGTAGCTAATTTTTTGTTGTCCAGGCCCAGAATAGACTTCCGGAACTGGCGTCCACACAGAGAATCGGTTGTTCACATATTTGAATCCCACTACTGGTCAAGGGTATACAATAGCACTTAAGCTTATATACTTCATAGTGCTTTACAGACCTCTCTAAGCAGTTTACAGAATCAGCATATTGCCCCCAACAATCTGGGTCCTCATTTTACTGATCTCTTAAGAATGGAAGGCTGAGTCTTTCTTGAGCCAGTTAAGATTGAACTGCTGGCAGCCAGCAGAATTAGCCCTCAATTTTGCATTCTAACCACTGAGCCACTGTGGTTCTATAATACAATAGTTGCATTCCCTTGTTAGATCATCCAAACAAGCTCAAGATCACAGGACTGAGATTTAATCTTCCTCTGCTAAGTCATCTTGTGACTCTAATGCAATGTGCTTGATTCACTGAATCACATACTATAATATTTTCAAGTACGTTATTTTCTGTAAAGTCCCTCATGTCCATTTGTCTGTAAAATAAAGAGTTCTTCAGATTAATATAACTTTTTTTTTGGTAAAAATGCTCAATTGCCATTCACATGCATTGGAACTATAGCTCCGGGAAGTCAATATGGCCAAATTATTTTTTTAATGAACTAGATCTTTTCTCAGACTGACACATCCAAATTGTTGCCCATCATTTGATTGAAATATATCTGGTTGTGGACATTTTCAGGAACTACATCTAGAGCAAGGGTGTCAAACTGCTGGCCCACGGACCGGTTGCATCATGTGGAGGCCGCACCTACTCCAGCTCTGGCAATGCAAAAAAGTCACAATACGTCGCGACACATCATGTGATGAGGCAAGTTTGACACCTGTGATCTAGAGAATTTTCCTTTAAACAAGCTTACAACAAATCATTGAGATAATCTTTGCACTTTGATCCTTCAGATCTCATAGAATTTGGTGGATTTCTAGACCAAACTTTATCAACAAAGTAAATTTATAAAAAACATTTGAAAGTCCATGTTCTAAGTGACGAACCAGAATGTTTTATAAACTCCAGTTTTGGTATTAATAATGTGTCCTTTCTGCTTTTTAAAGTTCTTTCTATTCCACAGCTAAACATAAGAACTTGGTTGTCATGCTGCTAAATTAGAATGCTAGATCATAGTCCATAGTTGCATTAATGCTGTAGCCCTCTAAAATAGATTTTAAGAATGTATAAGTGCTAGCAAGATTCCATGAAGATATATTGAATAGATCAATCAACCAGTAACATTCCTCCCATCTCTTGACCAATTGACCTATTTCTGGAGTTCATTTTAATAGTCACCTAGTGTATGGTAGAGAATGTTATGTTGTTTGTCCTAATTCATGTTGATATTTCATCATATGCTATTCAACGAGTGCCCCCAGAAAGAAGACATAGACATTTACTTTAAAAGAAAGAAAACTAGTATGTGCTCTGGTGTAAAACAAGCTCTTGATTTATTCTACTAAAAATAATTAATACACACAGAGAAAAAAACCACCAAACCTATCTGGGCTCCACTAGCTATATTTGATAATAACATCAAGCTAAATGACAATGAAATGATAAATTCAATTGATATTTTCAGATGCTTCCTTTATTATTATTAATTGATTAAATTAGCAACGTTATTACTAATTTTCTAATAGTCACCTTTTCCCATTATTAGGCACTGTATTACATACTTTCTCTAGAAATATGTTTGTGTTGGTCTTTTATAATGTGAAAGAAACAGGAATAAAGGAACTAGAATGAATCATTTTTACTCCTAATTTTTTGGTAGTATATAGTATCCAGCAATGATTGGAAAAGGATATTTCATGGCAGTTCTTACAAAACATTTTGAAATTTAGCAGTATAAAAATAAATGAGCAAACAAAAACAAATTAAAGGAGAATATTTGTAGCTCAGGGTTGATATGAAGGGTCCTTGGTGCTCTCTGAGCTTGCTTGTTTTCTTGAAGATGCTTCATTACCCAAACTAGGTAACATCATCAGTGCTAGGGCTAATACTGATGATGTTCATCAGTATTAGCCCTAGCACTGATGATGCTACCTAGTTTGGGTAATGAAATGTCTGCAAGAAAACAAGCAAGCTGGGAGAAAACCAAAGACCCCTCAAAAACAAATTAGCCACAAATAGAATAATATAAAATCATATCTAGTGAAGCATCAAGGCAAAAATAGATACACTTGAAAAAAGAAAATTGTGGTAGTAATAAAAGCTGCCATCTTTAGTGATTGAAAGACACAGCAGAGAGGGCAAATTCTGTTCAGAGTAATAGCAATATTGGCCCTCTCTGCTGGCATTGTCTTCAGTTGGCTTTGTGGCACTGTCACTGAGATGGAGATTATTCCTCCTTGAGCACACCAAAGTTTATAGGAATCCACATTTTAGCCTGATTTTCTCATAAGTCAGTTTGAGACTCCATAGGTACAATTGGAATGATATACCAAACACCTGATCAGGTCATCCAGGACTTTGATTTATCTGTTTAAATTTCCCTCTCTATCATACCTATTTCCAGCCTGCTTGAAAACTCCATGTTAGGTGAATTTGCTTTTTTTTCAAAGGGACTCGCATAAAAATTATCCCAAGTTCCTGCTTTTTGTTTGTGATTCCTGATCCTTGAATTGGCTGATTACTTGATTTGGTATCCTATGACTTTTGGAACATATTTGGACTATATTCACCTTTTTCCAAGTAAGGACTTTTGCTAAACATTTAAATCACATTCTGGTTTGCTGTAATCTGCCTAAACTATAATAAATATTTTTGTTTCTGAGTGTGCGTGTGCATATGAGCAACCTTGAAACAGAAAAAAAATAAAATCTTCAATTACCTCTAGTGTCCAGTTTTTGAAATCATAAAATTCTGTACTTCTGTCTTATAAAAACCAAAACAGGAACTATTTCCTATGAGAAGCTATTTGTACTTTATAATTAATTCCAAAATCTTACTGTAAAAATTTCACTATTCCAATTTTATCTGGACTCTAAGTCTATTTATAAATTTCTAGAATTAAATCTTATTTAGTTTTTTGCTGTTTATTTCAGTTTTTAAATTCTTAAATTTAGGATTAAATTTTCTTTCATTCAGGATTAAATGCAGACTCATCCTGCATTTTTTAAACTTGTTATTCCAAAGGTTTCTAACAACTTAGAATTAGCTAATAAGCAGTTTCAGAATGTGAAAGTGAAATTTGTTCTTTAAAGGTCTGTGCTGCAGTTGAGAATAAAATGTCTAATCCTGTCATTCCTGGCACTCAAACCCATAGAAAACTGATGTCCTGAGGTCTCCTTCTTTGGGGCACAAGTGGGAAACCTTCTGTCTTCACTTTACATTTATTTCCCAGAGATGCAGTGAAGTGAAATTTTTAAATTTTTAAACTTTTTAACATATTGGAGAAGGGATTAAGGGTACCTTAAGGCTTATTAGAGTTTAAGGAATTCATTTATCCCTTAGAACTCCTAAATCCCTTCATAATACATATACATATAGAACCTAGCCTAGCTCATTTTGGGAGACCAGCTCTTAGCATTTGTGTAAAGCCAGGTGCAGCCCTTGAGCTGACTGATCTTATTTGTATCATGCTTATTTGTATCATCTGTCTTTGTGAACCAGCCCTTCTTTTTTATTTCCAGAAGATACCTAGTACATCACAGTCAATCATGAATGATGAACTTTCAAACAAGATATTCATTAATAGACCTGATATATAATACCTGTGTACACAGCTCTAATATAATGGAGTGTCTTATTTGAACTGCTGTTAAAAATGATTTGGGGTAAGTTCTACTGAACAGAACCTGTATCAAATTAAACTGGCCATCAATCCCAGTATTTTGTGTACAATACAAATTCTAGACTGGCTAGCTAAGGCTTTCTATAGTCTCAGGACTACATTATTCTGGAAATTTCCAGACAATTGATCACATATATTACTATCAAGGCCCTTGTGTTTTACATCTTTACTGTCCCTGTGCATGCTGATTTTGCCTCCATATCATTCTTAATATAGTAATTTAAGTAACTTAGCTTAAGAAGAAGAACATGAGCTCTTAAGGTCTTTTTTTTTCTCTTGAAGTGTAACTCTTCTGAGTCAGCTTCAGTGGTTAATATGCCAATAGCTAAGTCTTCATGATACTGGATTTTGAATATACTTCTAATCAGAGATGAGTTTAAAAGCCTCCTTTACCGCCCTTTAGACACCTCAACCTCTGATAAGTTATGGTAGAAAATATGTAAGACAGTGTTTCTCAACCATGACAATTTTTAAGCTTTGTAGACTTCAAGTCCCAGAATTCCCCAGCCAGCATTGATATAATATTTAGATAATAGGCATTTTTATACTATATAAGCAATGAAAACAAATGTGGTTAACAAAAATGAAAACAAAAACCCATCCTATTGGTTTTCTAGGTAAATCAAACACCAGACAGAATACACTGAGTCTCTTTTGTTTATTAGGCAAGTCTTAAGACTTTTGTCTTGTTTATTACAATAAAACAATGAATAATTGGAACTCTTCCATAATTAATCTGTAAGGTGGGCATATGAGCACAAATGAAATATATTACATTAATTAATGATTCCCATAAAACATAAAAAGGTTTCCATTAAACTGATTTTCCTCAGTGTTATTAATGGTGGTGGTGAGAACATAGAACCTCCTTGGTGCAATAAATTTTACTTTCTTTTGCAGACACAGCTTGGTTGTGATTCAAGAGTTTATGGGATACCATGCTTTCCCATTTTATGCAGGAGCTATGGTGAGCAGACATAAATTCTAAAGAAATATTAGAAAACTATAAGGATATTTCCACAGTAGAACCAATTCCCAGACAGATGGAGGATTCCTCTTCACTAGATTTTTCAAGCAGAGGCTAGATGTACATTTTGGGGGATACTTTAATTTGTCTCCCTCTACTGAGCAAAAATTTGACTTGATGGACTCAATGTCTATTTCCAGCTGTTCATCTCTATATCTGTGATTCTATGAAAGCTTGCTTTGATAGCGCAGTCAGGTAGTGCTTCTTTTCCCTCAATGTGCTTAGGCATGACAGATGAGAGGTCCTTCACAGTGCCTTGCCATGTGTTATAGTTGATAGGCACAGTGACAGAGTCCTGGGTTACCAAGTCACTTCCTCTATTGTGATAAAAGCCAGCTTCCTTTGGAAATTAGCATTGAAATTCCTGAAGACTTAGGTTTAATTTTAAACTTGTGGTACAACTTATTGTGGCTTCATTTTCTCATTATTATTTTTTTACTTTAAGTACACTGAGACAACAAGCTTACTCCTTCCATGAATTCATGTTATCCTAACAAAGTTGGGACTTTTCTCATATTTATTATCTCCTGTTCTCATTTGTGTTCCTGAAGAGCAATAACTTACCCAGATTCATGGTTCCCTAATTCAGATGTCCAATTAATTAGATTCATGATTCCCTGAGTTCAGATGTCACAAAAAACTAAGCTTTATTTAAAATTGGCCCGGGTTTTCCTACAAGGAATAGGAATGCAGAACTTGAAGTTCTAGGGCTGTACATGGTCCCAAAAGTTTTGGATGCAGCCCAGCAAACCCCTATAAAACTTTTGCTGAAACAGAAGGACAATCTTGGCACAAGAGAAGCAAGCACTCCGTAAAGCCAGAGCTGCAAATGCTGAAGCAACAGTGTCCACATTTCTCTGTTCAGTATGTGACAGAACATTCCGTGCTAACATCGGTCTAATCAGCCATCTACAGACACACCGTTGATGGCCCACAATCCACAAGATGTCAAGGTCTTCATCAAAATCGGACAAACAACAATATAATTAATAAAATAATAAAATAAAAGATATTATTTAAACTGTTTAACTAATCCAGTTCTGAAATTGAAATGAAATAAGCATCTAATTTATTATTAATTTAATTTAGACATAGATTTTTGCAACTCTTTTTATCCTCCTTTCCTTTTAGAATGTGGACTTATCACATTAATCAAAGATGAAGCATAATTGTCAGTTTGAGAAACTTTTGTAACCCCACTTTAACATATAAGCACAGCATTCAACTAACTATAGCATATAGCTCTTTCATTCCAGCACATATATAAACATCCCTTTGGTCTCACTTAGAATCATTTTATGATATATAAAATTAAAATGCAGGGCTATTTGCATTTTTATTCATGTTTGGGTGCATTAGACTACCTGCATCTATTTTTTGGTAGTACATAAGTTTGTGGCAATAAAAACCAAAGAAAGAAATGCCTGGGTACTCAGAATTTGGATTGATGTTCAATGAACAAAAGAAGAAATTGGACCAAGAAACTGTAGATTTTAGAGCAATTTATTAATGCTTCTACAAGTCTTATAATAGATCATTTTGGTAAAGCTTTATTTTATTGCTGTCCTATAAATTGACACTTTGGATTTTTTTTCTACCTTTTACATTTCCAAATAACTTCATTTCCATTCTATTTATTTTGTCAAAGTGTGATTTTTTTTTAATCTTCATCCATTGTCACTTGAGTCCCTTGTCAGTTTCTTTTTCTTTTCAATTAACAACTTGAAAGAAAAACGATGTTCTCCAAAATAAATGGCCATGTTGAGCCAGAGCTTCCATTATTCAGTAGAAAGACAGTCCATTACTTTCCCTGGCCTTAACATTAAGTATTTTATAGTGTGGAAGCTGAATTCCATTAGGTAGTGGTAATAAGGTGCCTCTTGTTTGCAGTCCCTAGAGAAGATGGAGAACACACAAAGAGATAGGCCATAGAGTGGAGGCTGTCAGACTATAGAAAGAGTGACATACTGGAGGAGGGAGGGGAAGATGGACAGGGAAAGAGTAAAAAGGGAAATAGTTTCAGAAAAAGTCCTCGGCAAGTGTCTCTATTATAGACCAGGACACTTAGAAGAACATTTTTACTTACAGATAAATCAATATAAAGAAATTTCATTTAGGTATTCTCTAAAGGCAGAATTTCTGCCTAAGAGGCAGAAACTCTATAGTTCATAGCATGAGGCCCCAAGCCACAAAAGATATTACCAAATTGTAATGTTTAATATTTGGGGAAAGTCATATTAATCCATTGGTACTTGGATCCCCTGTTGAAAAGAAAGTTAAGAGAAATTGTGATATAGGACTGCATCATATCAGCTATATTTAAATTTAATTAATTAAATTTACCTTTTTATCCTCACTCTATCACTGCTTTTTGAAATAAGGCTTCCTTTATCACATTCATAGGCCTATAGCAGACCTCAGCCATTAAGAAAAAAGTGTATGATTTACATGCCCACTATGTTAGAGTTAGAGTTAGAACTGGACATAAGTGACCTCTCTAATATACTCTATCAAACCTTAGGCATTAAAGTGAATGATTTCAGGTGGGAGACTTGCTCCTTTCAGTGAAAACAATACTGCTCTTAAAAAAGAGAGAAACTAGTACTGCTACTAAAAAAGACCCAATAGTTAGGGTAATTTCACATTGCAGATAATTCCTTCTTTTTAATTTGTTTAAAGAAGAAGCACCTGAATCCCTAAAGTACTAAACTGAGTTGAGGTTGAAATGCTGAGATCATCTGGGTAGATGGTGGATGCCATCTACTAGGCCTTCTATATCAGAGATCAAATTCAGGATAAGGACAGTCAATATGATAGGGAAAAATGAGCCACATTTTAGGGGAGACATTGGATTAGGTGCCCCAACTAACTATATACAATCCATCATATCCTCCGGATGTTGCTGAGCTGCATCTCACATCCTTTACAGTTGGCCATTGCTGGGCTGGATTCAATAGCTGAAAGGAGAAGGACCTGATTGGTGGAGTAGCAGTGATTCTGGCAAGATTAATGCCAGGCGTAATCAACCAGAACAACAGAGACTTGTTATATATAAAGAGGCTTCTTTATTGTTGATTTACCAGTTCACAAGAATCTCACCAAATTGTTTGGGAAATGATTATATAGTTCTAAATCATACGCTTTCTCTCCCCAGTAGAATCCCAGATGGAATATCTCTTAACTCCTCTATCAGGGCCATTGAATCCACCACAAATGCTAAGAGATGGGTTGTTCAGCAATATCTAAGGAATTATAAATTCCGGAATTAGAAGACTACAAGAAGAAGGCATGTTTTATTCTTTTTAATCAGATTTTGTTTGCTTAAATATTTTTCTCAGGCAGATAGACTATATCCTATTCTTATAAGTAGAAAAAGCTCCTGGAATGATGAGTCTGAGACAGAAACTCTCTATCCCCACAAATGGATCCATTGCTCCTCAACCGTTCCATCATCTACAAATGTTTTTGTTTAGAAAGCTTAAAACAGTCATGAAGTCACATTTGTGGCCTAATGAGAAGAATAAGTAGTCCCCCATTCCATGCTTAGAAGCTGATTTGACTACAGCTGCTTTATTTCAACACTCTCTGTGGACCTCTCTGTTTAAAGGTGTGCAGGCAAATTGAAAAAAAGAGGAGTATAAACCAAAGGAGGAAGAGTTGAATGATTGTTCCTGTTCTCTATGGCACTCAATTCACTTAGTCTAATAACAGGGACAGGTTTGTAGAAATGCATGAAATGTTCAGGTTGTTTCTTAGCAATATGTTATAGTATTTTTGGTAGAATGTACCTCTACAAAAGCACAGAACAGGATAGTTAAGTCAGCTGAACTTTATAGTTTAGTCTGAAGGTTAATTCAAAGAAAATGAAAACATTTGTTTGATAACATTATATACGATGTAGAGACAATGAATCAATGCAAATTATTTTCCAGGAAGCACTTACAAAAAAACAGACACAAGAAGCAAACTGAAATGCCAAGAAGAGAAATCTTTTTGTACAATTCAATTGATAATAAAATTACAAAAAGTATTCCTTTAGGGTGTCTTGATGACTACAGTTGGAGATAACCTTTTAAGAAGAACTGGAGTATTGATGGCCACTACTAATGAAGACAGAAAGAGAACATCTAATAGTTACAGATGATCAGATGCAATAGAGGAGCAGGAAGCACATAAAAACAGTTGAGCAAAATAAAACAAGGACAGTTAACAGAATATGTGGAATATATGGCCCACAGTTCTTTAGCTTGTCTGACTCTTTGTGCAGTTATTTACCTGAGCTAGTGGTCACAATGGTTTCAGCCACATATCATGTCCGAGCACATACAGACAGTATGTTCAAAATTCTTTCAATTATATGATCCAAATCGTTTCAACCGTGTCCTCAGAAAGTTCTGATTCTTGGTGAAATTGACTTTTGACTTGGGCCATCATAGTTGTTCTTAAATGAAAACAATTTTAAGGCCAAGGTTAACTTCTGTAAGGAAATAATAATAATTTAAAATATTCTTATAAATATTTGTAACATTTGTTTTACTTATTATTTAAGGTTGCATTATATACACATTTCCCTGCAAGTAGGATATGAAGAACATTGAACTGCACATCAAGATACTGAAATGTTATCTCCCACCCCACTCTGCCCAAATGCCTTGTGAGGAACTTTGTTGTATAAATGAGTAGCACCTTCCTTCTAAATTTGTCTGCCTAATTAGCTCTCTTCTTTCCTAATACAATGATTAAAAGCTCCCAAGGCAGCCTCACCTAAGTGTTTGCTAAATTTATCACAGGATAATATCTAATGGGGTTTTTTAAATGAATACAGGATCTGCTGCATAAATGAATTTAAATTTAAATTTCCATAGCCTCTTAAGACTGTTTTTTTCCTTCCCACTTCTCCAGCTCTCTTGAATTCTATAACAACTTGATTATTGAAGATAATAAGCAAAGCTACCTGTTATAGTTCATCAGAGGCACTTCAGAAATACTTTATCAATAAAGGGGAGGAAACTATGAATTTCAGTGTACTTCATTTCCATATTTTCACAAGGTGTTAGAAGGAAACAGACAATAAAGTATTGAAAGATGATTTTTGGACAATGCAGGTGCAGAGCTTGGCTAATGCCTTGTGTTAATTTCCATAGGGAGAAGTTGATTGCATTTTGGAAAGCAATTTCTCTAATGAATTAGGTTTCACTACAAGGCCTATGTTTTTCAGGATTATGAAAACTGATTCTAATGTATAAATTTTGACCTATTTAAAAAGGAGGAAGACTATGCTGAGAATGTGAGTTGTGACGTGTTAAGAACTTACTTCATGAATGCATGAAAAGTCTGAGAAGGATTGAACAGCATAGGCTGGATTTGAAATACAAGGAAAGATCAAGTAAGCTAACAAAATGAGAGCAGGGGATAATAAGAATACAAAGATAAGTATATCAAGCATAAATGAAATAGTTTTAATGAAGCATATATGTTCTGAATAAAACAAAGCAATGGCATGCTAAATCTGATCCTCATACAATATATAAGCAAAGGAGGGTAAATATTTTTACCATTATAAACATTTTTGAAAAGTGTTTCCCTTTAACATTTTATGGTTCATAAACTCCCCCTGCTCCTAAGACCAAAATGAAGTGGTCACATAGCTTCACTTCAAGGCTTCATCCAGCAGTTCAAGGGGATCCAAAGCATCTCAGTGAGGATTCTATTGCGTCCTCAGTTGAACAAAGAAAATTATTTCTGTGTGCAAAGTGCTCTATGAAAAACAAATAATGCCCATCTTGCATATCCCTGGGAAAAAAATGACTATAAATTTAACTCAAAACACATTGGCAAAGTAACTGATCTCTTTTAAGTATTATCTAGAGCCCCAGGAAATACTGTAATTTTAGAATTCTGAAAACTGTAATGCTAATACATTTGGATAATGGGCAGTGAAGCAGATTAATGGGAAGACCATTGGAGTACAAGCCTAACTATGTAATCTGGAGATTTAAAGTCTCTCCCACTATATCTTCCTGGTCAATCTTTGGGGAAAAAAATCCTTGGGAGAGACAAGATTCTGTGTCAGGCAAATCATCACTTTATCAAAATGTAGCTGTGAATACAGCACATTTTGTAAAACTTCAAAGCAAAATGTTTCCCTGTGTTGCTTGCCTCTCTCTTCTATGGAGGTCCTATCAACTTACTGAGCCCCTTTCTACAGAGTTCATACCAACCAGAAGCTAAGGGGAACTTTCACTCACAGCACTGATTGAAATACATCCAAGCTGAGCATCTTCAGCAATATGCTACAGAATTGCCTGGAATAAGCTAAGATGTACTTGATGCAGTACCCAACATGCTGTGGGCAGTTCCAAAGGACTCACCTCAAAGCACTTCAGCCACCCTAGAGGAAAAGGCTGAGAAGAATCATTCTCCAGCAGCTCTAGTTTGAAGCAACTTTGAGGTCACCTGAATTGTTCAACGATAAATGTGGATCTCTATTTTACCTGGCTTCTGTGGCATGAAATACTTTGATGAAGCAAATGCAAGTCACTTCACAAAGCCCTAGGCCATTTCCTCACTAGTGCTTTATAGCATCATCTTGTATCCACCAGCCATTGTTGAAGTAATATAAAGCCTGTTCTTATTCAGATGTATTAATACAATAGTTGGATGTCTCTGGAACTTGCTTTAAATCACTAATAAAGAAATGGCTTGAGAATGCAGCTTTCTACTTTCTGCTATAATGATTTTGGAAATGGTGACTAAATGATATCACTGTATTCTTCTACAATCAGAGCACTTTGATAATGGAAGCAATTATCTGGAGAGAATGTAGGCTCTATTTATTGGGCATACTTGAAAAAGGCTGGACAGCTATCTTTTATGGATGCTTTAATTTGGGTTCCTGCATGAAACAAGGGGCCAAGTTTAATTTGCTAAATCAGATGGGGAGAGGGAAAGTTTGTTGATTCTACTGTATAATTTTTGTTAGTGACGCTATAGTAAACCAACCTGTTTGATTGCACATTACATTTTATGTGCACCATTCATAAAAATAGTAATATTGAATATATGTTCTGTAAAGTCTCTATGGACATTATCCAAGCTCCTAGAACAGAAGATTCTTTCCCTCTTCCCACAAATATTAATAAACAAATTGCACACATTTCTAATTATCATTCAGTTTTACATTTTTTTTAAAAAAAGAAACAAATATGGAGTACTCAGCCTTTATGTCTAAAGAGCCTGAATATATAAAGCATAATCTATTTCTCCTGTGTAAAAGAGCAGCACTGTTTTGGAGTTACAATAATTTATCTTCTCACAGGTGTAAGAGACGGAAAGCAAATTTTATTTCTCAGTTAAAAAAGTAATATCTGCATCCACTCATCTATACCTAAAGCTTTTCATTACACTCCATTTGAAGAAAAGCAGCAAATCTACTCTTCATAATTACAAAGGATGCCCACCACTGAAGAAATTAAGATTGCTTCTTACTGAGGATTTGAATTAGTTCAATTATTTCTTCTGAAGTCACCCATTAGTAAAGTATAAAAGCTGAGCTGAATATATTAATCAATTGTGTCTGATGAGTTATGTTGAATACAGCTTCTTCCCTCCCTC
>NW_015387747.1:0-20284 GCF_001527695.2 Protobothrops mucrosquamatus | reverse complement strand
CTTGTTTATGTGCAACTGACAGGATGCCAAATTACGATTTTAACATAGATTTTATTTGTTATTATTGTATTCTAGAATTTTTAACTAGATATTCCTTAAGTATTTGACTGTAATAAAAATTTGACTGACAAACATTTGACTCATTATCATGATAGTTAATAGCTGAATCATGTCCACTTTGAATGAATAAATGAAACGTTTTTAATAAAACTTGAAATTGAAACAAGGAAGTACATATATACATCACCTTGCCCTTTTGCTGTGCTTGGTAGCTGTGGGCGGTGTATGGATGAGGGACGAAAGGCTTTGGATGAACCCTGGCAAGACCAAATGACTCTGGGAGCATGGAGCTTAAAGATCCAGGACTTTGACATTTCTAGTTCTGGATGGCATGGCACTACCCCAAACAGACTCAGTTTGTAACTTGGGGTTCTCCTGGACTCATGACTCCTGCTTGAAGAACAGGTGGCAGTCATGGCTAAGAAAGTCTTTGCACAACTCCAGATTGCGGCCTTTCTGGGATCAGGAATTCCTGCACTCAGCTATTCAAACTCTAGTCATCTCACTCTTGGACTACTGCAATGCGCTCTACACGGGATTACCCTTGAAGAGCATTCAGAAGCTTCAACTGGTGCTGACTGCAGCAGCATGGGTAGACTTTGAGTCCCTAGAGTGGCCCATGTTACACCATTGTTTCATGAGTTGCACTGGCTGCCAGCCTGCTTCCAGGGGCAATTCAAGGGGTGGCTGGTAATAACCTTTAAAGTCTTCCAGGGCATGGGTCCGGGTTACTTGAGGAATCTTCTCTTCTGCGTTCCACTTTCCTGACCTTCTGCAAGAGCCTGAAGATTTGCTTTGTTAGTTGGCCTGGGGCCGTAAGGGAGACCACCATACTGGAGATGTTAATGGACTAATAGTAGATCTTATCTCCCCCCCTGCATATTTTGCTTCCTCCCCTTCCATTTAATTTTGTATTCTTTTAATCATAGTTTTATAGTCTTATTGTTATGGCTTTATCTCTTGTAAGCCACTCAGAGTTGACTTGTGGTCTGATGGCAGCAAATTAATTACATGCATACATGCATACATACATACATAGTATCAAATGGATCTATCTCAAATCACTAACTAGGTCTTCTAAATTTAGACCTTGGTCAGAAAGCATAACTCCCTGTTTGAGATAACATTCTTTCATTCAAGCAAGAACCTGAATGATGGGAAGAAATAATTCCATATGTTCCCAAAGGATACTGAAGAGGTCACATTAGGGTCACACTGTGTCTCTGAGAATAAATATAATAAATATATACAAGGACATCTGGATGCTGTCACAGACAGCTCTTCCATGGAAATACTCCACGTCTCAGACAAGCTTGAGGTGTACTCTGGGCTTCACTTTGCAGAAAGAAAAAAGAGGCAGAATACAAAGAGGCATTTTATAATGTGCCTTTTCCTTGATTCCATTTTATTTTTATGTACAACTGATTATGTCTGAAGGTACAATGGATTAGAAAATGACAGCTACATTTGTCCTTTTAGCTTTTAAAATGTGGCACAATAAGATTGTCTTCTAGAAGAACATAATTCTTCTGAATGAAAAAGAACAGAGCAATCTGGTTCATCTGAAGTCAAACAGTTGGTGCACCTAACTCAGCATGGAGCTACAGGGCTTTCGTTCATACAAGAAAGACATTATTTGATGTCATCAACTAGTAATGAACATGTAGCTTTGTTTATAGCATCTGTGCCACTTTCTAGCCTGCACAGTTCTGAAAGCTATTTACAGAATAATAAAAGCCAGGCAGTACTTGACATCCAGCTAAAAAGACATGGCAAAGAAAAAAAAAAGTGGATGATGATGGAAAAAGAAAAAGGACCTCATGATTTCTATTTTTTTTTCAGCTGAAATATTCTGGCAGAGGTGTCCTTTGAAGACTAGTGTAGAGTAAAACAACATTCCCTTAAAATCATAGGTAACTCCTTTTTCCTTCACAATTTGCAACCTGCACATTTATTTTTTAATTTGCAAATAGAAATGAAACATTGTCTTCCTGTTATTCTTGGGATTTGTAGTACTAGTAAGCATCGGCTAATGATAATGAATGGAGATAACAATTCTTCACATTGCAATCAGTACACATATGACCTAACCATGTTGCCTGAATATATCAGAATTGATTCTGTTGAAAACTTTTTTGCTTGAGTGTTATTCTCTAGCAAGCTGTTCAGTTAGGCTGTTAAAGAATTATGGAACCAGATTCTGATACAGAAGATGCCAAGATGTTTTGAAGGATTCTTCCTCTCCCCCCCATAAAAAATCAAATTTACTGAATTGTGCTCATGCAAGCCACACAAATAAAAAAAGCTATTACTAATTTGGTTTATGGCAGCAAGCTGTAAAACTATGATTTAGAAGAGGGAATTGTTACTATTTTGGATACCCTGACAAAAATTGAATCTTTATTTAAAATATATCACTTTCCATAGCTTTGTGAAATCCAGAGAACTTATGACTATTAAATATTGAGGGTCATGCAATCTAACAAAGGGGGATAAGGGAACTGATCTAAATGTGGGAGTTCTTTTAAAACACGTCCCCTTTCTTTGTGATCAAACCATTTTGGAATTGTTTTCAAATTCATAGCTGCAATGTGACACATAAACAAATAGAAATAGTCACTGAAATTGCATTGTTTGGCATTCAAAATAAGCCCAGATAGCTTGTTGTATTCAATGTATTTGTGCATTACATTTTGAGAGCCACTCTAGGTAACTTACAAGCCTCTTGGATCTCTTCAAACCCCTTGCAAATCAGCAAACTGTAACTAGATGCTTTGATGAGACTTCCACCATTCAAGCATTAGGATCTGCTACTTCCTGTTGCTATATCAAAGAACTGGAGTACATTCCTTCCTTTAAATGTTTCCAAAGGTCTGTGAGGCAGGAAAATTGCTTTAGCAATGCCTCTAAGGTGTTGTTGTTTTTTGTTTTTGTTTTTTTGCCAGAAATCCATTGTGATGATGATCAAGAAAAGATGTGATTTGATCACATCTCCATTCAGAAAGCATAGTAACAATCCTTATTTGTTAGATTTGTACACTGCTTTTCTTCCAAGAGTTATAGCAGTACATGTAGTATTTAGCCCTCCATTCTTCTCCAATAACCACCTCATAATTGAGCTGAGAGCGACTGCCTCAGAACCACCTAGTTAGCTTTCATGGCTGATAACCTGTGTGTTCCTAATCCTAGCCCCAATATATTTTATTTGTTCATCCAATTTACTGTATATAGCTGCCCATTTATTTTTGAAACTCAGGGTGACAAATAAACAAAAAGAATTATATTAAAATCAACTGCAACTGTATCAAGGCTCAATAAAACTACAAACCATTAGACAGATGTGGGAGCTCCCAAACTTATGTCCTGTCCCCAATGCTACAGAGAAAGATTAGCATGACCTTGCAAAAGGGCAATAGAGTAGGAATTTTCTGCATTGCTGGGGCATATTTCCCCTGTGTATTTCCACTGAACAGGTCCCATTAAAGAGAAAGCATATTTCCAGGAACTCACCAGATGATATTGTTTTATTGATGGTACTTGGAGGTTGCTCACTTGGCCAGATCTGGTGGGGTGGGCAAAGATCATTGGGGAAAGGCAGTCTCACAAATAATCTTCCATGCTATGTATGACTTTAAGGGTGACAACCAACACTCTTCTTCCAGAAGCCTGCTGGAAACCAGTGCATGTTACAGTTGTGTCACATGGATTTACTGAGGTATAAAAATTGGCTACCTCACCTGCAGTGGGACAATTATTTCTGGAACAGTCCTTTGTTGATTCATGTTAGTTCTGCAGTGCCAGACATCACAGAATAAAGTTAAATGGACATAATAATGTAATTCATTGCTGACTATGTTGTTATTCACAGTATTGACTTTAACCAAAATAAAAACTACTGTAAAATAGAATAATTGTTAGGGAGCTCTGAAAACTAGTATTCAAGAAATGTAAATTGATAGAAGAGATTTATTTGTGAGATTTATGTATGACCAGTGAAGCCTCCTTCAGCTTCAGCTGAAATAATTCCTGCTGGCTTATATATTAATTGCTCATTGGGAGCCTCACTTACTAGAATTCAAAATCCAGTCGTACCATGCTATAGAAATCCCATTAGTATATGCAGGTAAAATACTGCTATTATTCCTTTCAAATGAAATAGTGGATATTTTATACTGCCAATCTCTAGGGACTTCAAGCAGATAATTAGCTCACTGGTAGCTATTATTGGTTGTGAAATGTAAAGTTTATTACAGAATTTTCATTACTAGAATCATTTTGTCTGCTTTGCGTCATAGGGTATCTTGGGTAGGAATACAAAATAATTTTGTCACAAATTCCATGGGAAGAAGATGAAAGTATTTCTCTCCTGCTGGTCTTCACAATAGGATAAACACTAGCATCAAATAAAGTGTGCATGTTTCCTATTTCCTTGCTTAGTACTGAAAAAAAATATTGACTACAAATAGCAGACAAATAGCAGAGCCTTCAGAAGGGTGCATCAGAGAAAATTGTTTAAAATACTGTAATAAAACCTGAAATAACATTAACAATTATGGTTATAGAAATTTGAAAAGTATCTAAAAAGGCTCCAGTCTCCATATGTTAGGAGTTGTAGTCAGTATAAACAGTTAATGAGATTGTCTCTGCTTCTCTTTAATTTGTAGGGAAATCAAGCAAGTAGCAGGTTAGAACATTGTCCTACTACATTGAAAGTAAAAACATTTTTAGTGATTCATACATCGCAATTTACTGCCAGAGTTTATTTTCTGGATGGATGAGAGGCTGAGTCAAGTTTGATAATAATATGGTTATATGTGGAGAAAGATGTTGCACAGGGATGCAGATTGTTTAATGTTCTGTTACCTTAGGTCACATATAAATTCCATAACTATTTTATATATATTTTTCAAAATCTAGAGAGTTTTACTATATTTTGTTTCTGGGCAAGAATGGCAGAATATTGTTTCTCAGGAGACTGATCTTTTTTTTAGTACTAAACTAATAAGCAAATATTGAAAAGTCATATTAAGTCATATGGGAAAAGTCATATTAAAAACATTAATAGTAATACCAAATGAAAGGTTGCTTGAATCTATTGTTTGTTTTTGTATAATGAACTATCCTCCAGGCAAGTTTTGGAGAATACTTGGTTTATGCAAATTATTTGTTTCTGAAGTTGTTTTTTATTCATAAAATGTTAGAGGTGTGTGTAAAGATTGCCTGATTTTCTTTAACCATTCAAATTTTCTGGAGTTCCTAGCTGGGTCAGAAAATGAGAATAATAGTTTTAGATACATCACTTCAAGCAGATATATGGAAAGATTCATTTTGTGTGTGTTTGTGTATCCTGGGGAAGATCCCAATGCCATTTTGTAATTGTCAATGTAGTATAGACCTTGTCCTTTGTAATTGGAAAATTTGTAATCCAGAGTCAGGAATGAAAACACTGTGTCGCGGGAAATAAATATAACAAGTTATTGACATGTTCTCAAAAACTATTCCTATTTCTATATCTTTATGTTTTCACTATTATAAAGTTTTTAGGTAAACATTTGATTTGTTTTCAGCCTCTTGCTCATCTACATGGCATTTCCCAAAGCTAGGAGCAAACCAGAAAAAGGAAAGAACTTTCAAACAATATGTTTGCCCATCAGGAGGTTGAATTTGAGTAAGGCACAAATCACAACTGATGGAAACCTGCAGTGAAGGCAAACTCAAATGCAACATGTGGGACATGCAGGGACTTAGGCACAGCAAACCTTTATGATTCTCTTCAGCATACCGGTAATTGAAATGTCAAAGTCTGGCAGCTGGATGCTGCATATGCTAAGAGCAACCTTCTGTGGACCATGATACAAATGGTTCCTCTTTTAAAATGCCAGAATAAGAAAAGGGAAAACTAGTGTGATGTTCAATATTTAAATATTGCTGAGGTCCAACAAACAAGGTTTACAGTTAATATAAAGCATATCTTATATTAAAAGAGGATATTATATCTTATCCCTCCTCTTCTACCCTTCAGAATGTTGAAGTGCCCTTTCTAAGAATATAGATTTGATGGTACCAATAATATGCGTCAAGCAGGCAAAAATTTAACACATCGCTAATAGTATGTTTTAGGCCTGTTTCTATAACCTTCAGTAAAAGTTTGCTAATATATACTGAATGCTCCTCCTTCATCAGCCTTTAAAAATGATGCTAAGATGAGGAACATGTTTGAACGCTGGGAAAAAAGTTAAAACAGATGCAAAATGTTTGTCCTACTTACTGATAGCACGGCTCTCACTTTATGCTGATATAAAGAACTGTTTATTTTGTGGTTCTTGGAGTTTTTTATCCAAATGAACAAGAAGTCTTCCTTTATGCTCCTAGTCTAATTCTGAGGCTTTGTCAGATGCTCCATAGACCCAAATGAATATTTAAACACACAATCAGTGTAATAGCTGAAAAAAGCTTAAATACCTTTAAAGATTGTTAAGAAAACAAGGAACAATGTGGTATCTATCACAAATGCTATGATAAGAAGTTAGGAGCTATTAATGTTCACACTGCCCATGACTCCTTAAAAACGACATCTAGTCTTCTTTTATTTTTCTTTAGAAAGCTGGACCTTCAACAAGCAGAAAAATGAAGGCAGCAAAGCTCAGGAAAACTAAAGAGGATTAGAAATAGATGACAATGCTATATGAGGCTATTATAAAATGTGATTCAACAAAATATACTTAATCTGCTAGCTTCCTTAAATGCCACTTTCAGCAGCCAATGTAACACCTGGTTTCCTCTATCCTTAACTTTCAAGGTTATTGTTTCCACCTACATCTATTCCTTTTCCCTGCCCCACACAATTGGCCTGTCTCTCTACTTGACTCAAAACAAAAGCCATCCAGTCTTTTGGTGCATGCATCAGCCTCAATAGCCATCTAGCTACCCATTAATTTATTCTGCCTTTTCATTTTTCTGCTTCCCTCCAGGAATTAACACAGCACTTATCACCATGATATCTGAAATCTAAAACGACAATAAAAGAATCAATTTGCCAAATACATTTCATTCATAAAAGTGAAAGACATTAAAGTAGGTTAAATGACAATAGATAGGGCCCTGTGCCACAGATAATCATATTAGGAATTAAATTTAGGACTTTAGAACAGAAATGCTTGAAAATGTTAATTACTAGGCCAAATCCTTCCTGTATTCCCTGCTTATATGAACAAAACTGACTTAGCAGAGCTATTTGTATCTGTATATTTAGAGTCCTATTAAAATTGGAAATGGTGCCATGAGGGTTCACAAATGGCATAAAATCACAAATTAGCCTGAATAGTTTCTATTCCTTGAACAGTGAATGATGGTTAAAAAAAGGTAAACATGAGCAAGAAAACTGAAAATAAGAAGCAGTTTACTTTAGTGGTTAAGGTGCTCGCCTAGAAATCAGGAGATTGGTTTAGTCCCACTTTAGTCTCTCTCTCTCTCTCTCTCTCTCTCTCTCTCTCTCTCTCTCTCTCTCTCTCTCTCTCTCTCTCTCTCTCTCCCTCTCCAACTTACTTGACAGGATGGTAATTGTGAGGAAAATAGGAGGTGGAAGGAATATTTGTATGTTTACTACCTTGTATTATACATGAAAAAGGTGGAATAAGAATATAGAAATAAAAGTGAACTGTGCAGATCTTACAGGTGTCATCAAGATGCCCAATCTCCTATAGTGATTAAATTAATAACTAAAATTGAATTAAAATGTTTTTATTGGGAACTCAGAAGGGTGGGATGAATCTGAAGGGGAGGGTGATGTAATGGTATGTGGGAATGACTTTGAGAGATGAGGGGGAAGGGATGTCACTTAGGGAATGATTAGATAAAAAACAGTTTAGCCCACAGTTAATAATGGAGAAAGAGGTTTCAGAGAGGGCCCCCCAGGTTCTTAGGCTGTAAAGCAGATAGCAGGAGATATACATTTTCAGACTTGCGAGATTCTGTTAATGTAACCTTTCAGTAAAGTAGAATTATCTTTTCTGCTCATGTTTTCTGCCTGGTTTACCTGGAAAAGCTGAGTGGGCTATTTTACTGATGCTATGCTATTATTTGAAAATGCTTGGACAATTCTATTTGTTGTTTCCTTTCTGCTTTGAGGATGCTTTGAAGACTGAGATGGGAGCAGGAGCCATCCCATTTAACTCCTTAAAATAGCCCAGGTTCACATTGTCAGAATTCAGCCCTTTATATTTGAGTTTTGGTGGCATGATCTCAGAATGCTGAGAAGCTACAATTGTGGAATTAAGAGACAATAGACAGTGGGTCATCATTGACAACGCAAAGTCACCCACCCTGTGGAACATCATCTCCACCACCATGAATTGAAACTGGTCCAATCCTTGATATCCTTCATGAAGTCCCTTAAAACATGGTTGTGCCAATAGGCTTTGGATTTCCAGGAATTGTTGAATTAATAAGAATACAAATCTGGGCTTCTATATAAATATGATATATAAACAAATACCCAAGAAATGTAATGGCTAGCTTAGAATTAACATGTAAAGCAGCATTTCAAACTAGATTCTCTCCAAAAGTATCGAATTATAACTTTCTCAATTCTCTCCTAGCCTAGTCTTTGAAAAGTTGCTGGCTAGGATTGATAGTCAAGAATAATATTCTGGCCCCAAATCTTTGCTTTGGCATGACAGTTTGATTTTTAAACTGTACCAAAAGATATATATATACATGTATAAAATGAATAAGACCCAATTTGGTCTCATGGTTAAGGCACCAGGCAAGAAATCATGAGACCGTGGGTTCTAGTCCCATCTTACGCACAAAACCAGCTGGGTGACCTTGAGCCAGTCAACAATAGGATGCTTTTGGGTAAAATAGGAGGAAGGAGTATTAGGTATGTTTGCGGTCTTGACTTATTTATAAAAACAATATATGCTATATTTAAAAGATCTAAAAATGTACATCTAATCTAAATGATAAAGTGGCAGCAACAGCCTTAAACTAACAGATGTGAAGCTGTTTATTATTATTCCCTGCATTCACTGCTTTAAAGTTGGATTTGATAAGAACAGAATCACAAATGAACACAAACAAAATACAACACATGTTCTAATTTGTTCGCTAAACTAAAATATGAAATGTAATTAAACAGCTACTTAATACCACATTAGCTTGAATAATACCACATAAGCTCCATACTTTTTCCCTAACAAGGTTGTATAAATCTTGGAAACATTTACACATAGCAATATTCTCCACTTGTACTCTGCATCCAGAGAGCAGTGATAGTTACTTGTGCACCTCGCCCTTTAATTATCACTGAATAAATAAAGTTGGCAGAAACCATTCTAGAGAAGTCCAGATCTGTCAAAGAATGTGTGTTTTAATGCTCCAGAAAGAAAATTCAAGTTCAGTGAATAAGAAGACCCAATTATTCAGAAACAAGCAAAAATGGAGGCAAACAGAGAGACACAATACAAGATTGTGCCATAAAGTCACACATCTTGCAGATGTCTCTATACTTTCAGCAATCCTTAAGTAGTTTTTTAAAAAAATATTTACCATTTGTGGTATTATTATTATTATTATTAGCATCAGCCAAGTGGAGGGGGATAAACTGGTGAAATTCTTATGACTGAATGCTCATTCATGTTTTATTTCATAGCTTATAATGGCTTTACACGAACAGCCATTTGGGCTTGTTAGAAAGTTACTTTGAATATGCAGAATTTAAGCATAGACGAATCAAACAAAATCCATGTTTGAACCAAATGTAACTTTTTTGCAGGCTTGCCCAGCAAATGATCCTTTCTAATGATCATGATGAATAATGGGGAGACAGTTTGGTGTAGTGGTTCTGTGTCAGGCTAGAAACTAGGAAAGTGTGAATCCCAACTTAGGTACAAAGCAAGCTGATGACCTTGGGCCAATCACTTTCTGTCAGCCCTAGAAAGGAGGCAATGGCAAGCTATTTCCGAAAACTTTTGCCAGGCAAACTGTAGGGACTAGTCCAGGTGGTCACCAATAGGGAAAAACTGACTCATAGGGAAAAAAAAAACTCCCAACAAAAGATAATTAGCTTCATGAACTAAATAGAATAATCAGTAAAATGAAATATATACAGTCCATCAGAAAAAAAACAGTGCATGGAAATGTAAGAGCATGCTAAGGTAGATTAAAATAAGGATATGCCAAAGACCAGGAGATCAATGTAAGACTGATGGATAAAATGCCAAGAATCAAGACATAAATTTCCATGGATCAAGGACTGTCCAAAAATAATTAAATAACTAAAAGCTCGAAGTGTGTTCTAAACTATGACAATATTTCATAACATGATTAGTGCAAAACAACTGATTGGAGTCCAACATGTATAAAATAGGTGATGAAAGGAAGCTCTGAGTGAAAAGCAGAAGCGGGAAGAAATGTGTGAAGTATTCAAGGGTTTATGTATGTATAGTAATATGTAAGAACTCTTCCATTCTATAGCCTGCTATTTTATTTGCTTTTGTTTTGCCTGCTAATTCTCTTGCTACATTTTCCACACTGGGAAATCTTTCTGGAATCAAGACAACTTTTGGTAAGTATCTGATATCAATGTAAATATCCTCTCTGCTTGCGGTAGTTAGGAAAATTATTATTTTTAATATTATTGACCAGTAATGTATACTTGTAATTAGTTGTGTTGGAAGTGAGAAATGTATTAAATGAATGTAATTGTGCTGTATTTTTATTTTATTCTGAAGAGGAAGAAATAAGATCTCTACATTTTCCCATTTCCAAGAATAGGTAGACAATCATAGGAAAGGATACATGGAAGGAGAACTTTGAATAGGAGATATATTGAACTTTGAGACAATTTTGAGAGTTTTGAAACTTTTAGCTCCTAACTTTGGAACTGTGGAATCTAATCTTTGGGCAGGTAGGCTGTAGTGTTCCCTTTTCATGATGAGAATATGAATGATATACTAATGCCTCACTCTAGTTTATTTACAATAAAATTGGTGGTGCAAGCTTTAGACCAGGTTAAGGAGCAGCTTCATGAAACTAAGGAAGCTCTGACTGAGGAAAAATGGAAATTGTACAGTTCAGAAGGTCTTGCAAGATTGGATTGTGGTTGCAGCAAGCCATGTCACATAACATCAGCCAATCCCAGGAATTTAAAGAGGTTTCACCTTACAAAGTGTGATATGGGAAAACAATCTCAGCATTTTCATAGGTGAATCCTTTAAAGAAAAAGTAAGAAAATGCTGATAACATTGAATTGCTGAAGGTTGAATTCATGAAATAAGAGGCAACCATAGAGAATTTGCATGAACCTGGACAACATTATTGATTTTATTTTATTTTAGGCATTATTAATATTTTCTCTTATTCTTTTTCTCAGCTTGCTTGTGTTTTGTCTAGTTTTGCAGGATACAGAATATTAGTTTTAAGTTAATATAGAGAAAAGGTCATCAGCACTAGTACATCCCTCCCTTACTTAATCAGTATCTTTGTACCAACTCTAATGTTTGTGAATGTGATTTTAACAATGTGATGTCCCATTGTTTAGTGACTCAAGATCAAAGTTATATACCAGCATCTTTCCCCCTTACATTGAGAATGAATCTGAGACTGCTTCTCCAAGAATTGGCACATCTTGTAGGACAAGGAAATGAGGCACAAATCAAAGTGCAATATCAATAAAGGAGAATATTTGTACGAATAAAGGCAAATATATGTATCCCAGGATAATGTTGTTGAATCCAATCTGGGTCATTCATCAGGACCAGAGGTTTAGCCTTCCAAGGTTTCAGACTCATGCTGGAGCCCATCCTCAGGGAACGTCTCTCTACCGGAATGTGTGTTTTGAGCTATTCTATGCATTGTATTTATGTGGTGTCTGCTGGGTGTGGCTTTCTATTGGTTGGTTGGTGTGTTGATGGCTGGCTATTGGCTGTTGCTGTTGTTTCCTTGTGCTGCCAAATCCTTGGTTTATAGGTATCTGATAAGTTGGTGGTAAATCAGCCCTCCTGTTGGCTGACAAAAGGCCCATTTCCCAGACTTCAGTTATTTCCCTGGCTATCTTTGTACCTGCTTGGCCAACAATCTTAGTAGCTGCAAACAAGAATATATATTCAATTTCACAGCTATTAATATTGTCATTGTAAGCCACCCAGAGTCACATTGTAGAGGAGATGGGGGACATGAAAATTTAATATATGAAAAACTAAATCATTCTTGTAATGGTGAAAATAGCAGGAATACAAATAAATATACTAGACGTTTTTTGTTTGGATTTTATATTTGGCAAAATTCAAAGAGATAAAAAATTAGAAGACAGAGATTTTGTATTGCTGTTATAACTCTAAATACTCACAAAGAATAAAAATCTTAGTCTAATAATAGTGGCATGAAGAATGTTCATGATTATTATATTGCCTGAAACATTTAAATTATATAAGCCATTTGATAATTCATGAAATCTGAAAATTTGGTGTAAGAATGCCCACATCCCTTTACTTTTGCACCAGTGAAAAAAAGTGATTCTACTACAATGAAAGATATAACTGCCCAGCTTTATCAGGAAGGAAGTTAGGAAGGAAGGAAGGAAGGAAGGAAGGAAGGAAGGAAGGAAGGAAGGAAGGAAGGAAGGAAGGAAGGAAGGAAGGAAGGAAGGAAGGTTCATTGTTACTGTAGAATGTAAATTAGGATTCTTTATATAATGAACAGTTTCTGCTCTATATTTTCCTTTGTTCTAACCTTCTCCATCATAAGGTATCTGCATATGACTGTACAATAGATGTGGCTGTGAATTGCAATGAAAATCATTCTTTTGATGTTTGATTCCCTCCTCGTCTGCCTGATTCTCTGCTCCCCCCTTTACTTTTGTAGGGTGACAGCAGGAGTTGCCATGGCAGCGTAGCACAAAACCATCTTCTTTTGTGGTTAGAAATGTTGAATAGCTAAAGAATTGACTGGCATGGGGGGGCTGCAGGAAAGAGGGTACCTGAGANCGCGCGGCCGCATTTTGGACCATTTGAAGCCTCCGGGTGCTCCTCAAAGGGAGCCCCATGTAGAGAGCATTACAGTAGTCCAGGCGGGAGGTGACAAGAGCATGAGTGACTGTGTGTAAGGCGTCCCGGTCCAGAAAAGGCCGCAACTGGTGAATCAGGCGAACCTGATAAAACGCCCCCCTGGTCACGGCCGACATATTATATCTTATCCCTCCTCTTCTACCCTTCAGAATGTTGAAGTGCCCTTTCTAAGAATATAGATTTGATGGTACCAATAATATGCGTCAAGCAGGCAAAAATGTAACACATCGCTAATAGTATGTTTTAGGCCTGTTTCTATAACTTCAGTAAAAGTTTGCTAATATATACTGAATGCTCCTCCTTCATCACCCTTTAAAAATGATGCTAAGATGAGGAACGTGTTTGAACGCTGGGAAAAAAGTTAAAACAGATGCAAAATGTTTGTCCTACTTACTGATAGCACGGCTCTCACTTTATGCTGCTATAAAGAACTGTTTATTTTGTGGTTCTTGGAGTTTTTTATCCAAATGAGCAAGAAGTCTTCCTTTATTCTCCTAGTCTAATTCTGAGGCTTTGTCAGATGCTCCATAGACCCAAATGCATATTTAAATACACAATCAGTGTAATAGCTGAAAAAAAGCTTAAATACCTTTAAAGATTGTTAAGAAAACAAGGAACAATGTGGTATCTATCACAAATGCTATGATAAGAAGTTAGGAGCTATTAATGTTCACATTGCCCATGACTCCTTAAAAACGACATCTAGTCTTCTTTTATTTTTCTTTAGAAAGCTGGACCTTCAACAAGCAGAAAAATGAAGGCAGCAAAGCTCAGGAAAACTAAAGAGGATTAGAAATAGATGACAATGCTATATGAGGCTATTATAAAATGTGATTCAACAAAATATACTTAATCTGCTAGCTTCCTTAAATGCCACTTTCAGCAGCCAATGTAACACCTGTTTTCCTCTATCCTTAACCTTCAATGTTATTGTTTCCATCTCCATCTATTCCTTTTCCCTGCCCCACACAATTGGCCTGTCTCTCTACTTGACTCAAAACAAAAGCCATCCAGTCTTTTGGTGCATGCATCAGCCTCAATAGCCATCTAGCTACCCATTAATTTATTCTGTCTTTTCATTTTTCTGCTTCCCTCCAGGAATTAACACAGCACTTATCACCATGATATCTGAAATCTAAAACGACAATAAAAGAATCAATTTGCCAAATACATTTCATTCATAAAAGTGAAAGACATTAAAGTAGGTTAAATGACAATAGATAGGGCCCTGTGCCACAGATAATCATATTAGGAATTAAATTTAGGACTTTAGAACAGAAATGCTTGAAAATGTTAATTACTAGGCCAAATCCTTCCTGTATTCCCTGCTTATATGAACAAAACTGACTTAGCAGAGCTATTTGTGTCTGTATATTTAGAGTCCTATTAAAATTGGAAATGGTGCCATGAGGGTTCACAAATGGCATAAAATCACAAATTAGCCTGAATAGTTTCTATTCCTTGAACAGTGAATGATGGTTAAAAAAAGGTAAACACGAGCAAGAAAACTGAAAATAAGAAGCAGTTTACTGTAGTGGTTAAGGTGCTGGCCTAGAAATCAGGAGATTGGTTTAGTCCCACTTTAGTCTCTCTCTCTCTCTCTCTCTCTCTCTCTCTCTCTCTCTCCCTCTCCCTCTCCCTCTCCAACTTACTTGACAGGATGGTAATTGTGAGGAAAATAGGAGGTGGAAGGAATATTTGTATGTTTACTACCTTGTATTATACATGAAAAAGGTGGAATAAGAATATAGAAATAAAAGTGAACTGTGCAGATCTTACAGGTGTCATCAAGATGCCCAATCTCCTATAGTGATTAAATTAATAACTAAAATTGAATTAAAATGTTTTTATTGGGAACTCAGAAGGGTGGGATGAATCTGATGTAATGGTATGTGGGAATGACTTTGAGAGATGAGGGGGACAGGATGTCACTTAGGGAATGATCAGATAAAAAACAGTTTAGCCCACAGTTAATAATGGAGAAAGAGGTTTCAGAGAGGGGACCCCAGGTTCTTAGGCTGTGAAGCAGATAGCAGGAGATATACATTTTCAGACTTGCGAGATTCTGTTAATGTAACCTTTCAGTAAAGTAGAATTATCTTTTCTGCTCATGTTTTCTGCCTAGTTTACCTGGAAAAGCTGAGTGGGCTATTTTACTGATGCTATGCTATTATTTGAAAATGCTTGGACAATTCTATTTGTTGTTTCCTTTCTGCTTTGAGGATGCTTTGAAGACAGAGATGGGAGCAGGAGCCATCCCATTTAACTCCTTAAAATAGCCCAGGTTCACATTGCCAGAATTCAGCCCTTTATATGTGAGTTTTGGTGGCATGATCTCAGAATGCTGAGAAGCTACAATTGTGGAATTAAGAGACAATAGATAGTGGGTCATCATTGACAGCGCAAAGTCACCCACCTTGTGGAACATCATCTCCTCCACCACCACCACCCCAATAGCATGAATTGAAACTGGTCCAACCCTTGATATCCTTCATGAAGTCCCTTAAAACATGGTTGTGCCAATAGGCTTTGGATTTCCAGGAATTGTTGAATTAATAAGAATACAAATCTGGGCTTTTATATAAATATGATATATAAACAAATACCCAAGAAATGTAATGGCTAGCTTAGAATTAACATGTAAAGCAGCATTTCAAACTAGATTCTCTCCAAAAGTATCGAATTATAACTTTCTCAATTCTCTCCTAGCCTAGTCTTTGAAAAGTTGCTGGCTAGGATTGATAGTCAAGAATAATATTCTGGCCCCAAATCTTTGCTTTGGCATGACAGTTTGATTTTTAAACTGTACCAAAAGATATATATATATATATACATGTATAAAATGAATAAGACCCAATTTGGCCTCATGGTTAAGGCACCAGGCAAGAAATCATGAGACCGTGGGTTCTAGTCCCATCTTACGCACGAAACCAGCTGGGTGACCTTGAGCCAGTCAACAATAGGATGCTTGTGGGTAAAATAGGAGGAAGGAGTATTAGGTATGTTTGCTGCCTTGACTTATTTATAAAAACAATATATGCTATATTTAAAAGATCTAAAAATGTACATCTAATCTAAATGATAAAGTGGCAGCAACAGCCTTAAACTAACAGATGTGAAGCTGTTTATTATTCCCTGCATTCCCTGCTTTAAAGTTGGATTTGATAAGAACAGAATCACAAATGAACACAAACAAAATACAACACATGTTCTAATTTGTTCGCTAAACTAAAATATGAAATGTAATTAAACAGCTACTTAATACCACATTAGCTTGAATAATACCACATAAGCTCCATACTTTTTCCCTAACAAGGTTGTATAAATCTTGGAAACATTTACACATAGCAATATTCTCCATTTGTACTCTGCATCCAGAGAGCAGTGATAGTTACTTGTGCACTTCACCCTTTAATTATCACTGAATAAATAAAGTTGGCAGAAACCATTCTAGAGAAGTCCAGATCTGTCAAAGAATGTGTGTTTTAATGCTCCAGAAAGAAAATTCAAGTTCAGTGAATAAGAAGAACCAATTATTCAGAAACAAGCAAAAATGGAGGCAAACAGAGAGACACAATACAAGATTGTGCCATAAAGTCACACATCTTGCAGATGTCTCTATACTTTCAGCAATCCTTAAGTAGTTTTTTAAAAAAATCTTTACCATTTGTGGTATTATTATTATTATTATTATTATTATTATTATTATTATTATTATTATTATTATTATTATTATTATTATTATTATTATTAGCATCAGCCAAGTGGAGGGGGATAAACTGGTGAAATTCTTATGACTGAATGCACATTCATGTTTCTATGTCATAGCTTATAATGGCTTTACATGAACAGCCATTTGGGCTTGTTAGAAAGTTACTTTGAATATGCAGAATTTAAGCATAGATGAGTCAAACAAAATCCATGTTTGAACCAAATGTAACTTTTTTGCAGGCTTGCCCAGCAAACGATCCTTTCTAGTGATCATGATGAATAATGGGGAGACAGTTTGGTGTAGTGGTTCTGTGTCAGGCTAGAAACTAGGAAAGTGTGAATTCCAACTTAGGCACAAAGCAAGCTGATGACCGTGGGCCAATCACTTTCTGTCAGCCCTAGAAAGGAGGAAATGGCAAGCTATTTCCGAAAACCTTTGCCAGGAAAACTATAGGGACTAGTCCAGGTGGTCGCCAATAGGGAAAAACTGACTCATAGGGAAAAAAAACCCTCCCAACAAAAGATAATTAGCTTCATGAACTAAATAGAATAATCAGTCAAATGAAATATATACAGTCCATCAGAAAAAAAATAGTGCATGGAAATGTAAGAGCATGCTAAGGTAGATTGAAATAAGGATATGCCAAAGACCAGGAGATCAATGTAAGACTGATGGATAAAATGCCAAGAATCAAGACATAAATTTCCATGGATCAAGGACTGTCCAAAAATAATTAAATAACTAAAAGCTCGAAGTGTGTTCTAAACTATGACAATATTTCATAACATGATTAGTGCAAAACAACTGATTGGAGTCCAACATGTATAAAATAGGTGATGAAAGGAAGCTCTGAGTGAAAAGCAGAAGCGGGAAGAAATGTGTGAAGTATTCAAGGGTTTATGTATGTATAGTAATATGTAAGAACTCTTCCATTCTATAGCCTGCTATTTTATTTGCTTTTGTTTTGCCTGCTAATTCTCTTGCTACATTTTCCACACTGGGAAATCTTCCTGGAATCAAGACAACTTTTGGTAAGTATCTGATATCAATGTAAATATCCTCTCTGCTTGCGGTAGTTAGGAAATTTATTATTTTTAATATTATTGACCAGTAATGTATACTTGTAATTAGTTGTGTTGGAAGTGAGAAATGTATTAAATGAATGTAATTGTGCTGTAATTTTATTTTATTCTGAAGAGGAAGAAATAAGATCTCTACATTTTCCCATTTCCAAGAATAGGTAGACAATCATAGGAAAGGATACATGGAAGGAGAACTTTGAATAAGAGATATATTGAACTTTGAGACAATTTTGAGAGTTTTGAAACTTTGAGCTCCTAACTTTGGAACTGTGGAATCTAATCTTTGGGCAGGTAGGCTGTAGTGTTCCCTTTTCATGATGAGAATATGAATGATATACTAATGCCTCACTCTAGTTTAATTACAATAAAATTGATGGTGCAAGCTTTAGACCATGTTAAGGAGCAGCTTCATGAAACTAAGGAAGCTCTGACTGAGGAAAAATGGAAATTGTCCAGAAGGTCTTGCAAGATTGGATTGTGGTTGCAGCAAGCCATGTCACATAACATCAGCCAATCCCAGGAATTTAAAGAGGTTTCACCTTACAAAGTGAGATATGGGAAAACAATCTCAGCATTTTCATAGGTGAATCCTTTAAAGAAAAAGTAAGAAAATGCTGATAACATTGAATTGTGGAAGGTTGAGTTCATGAAATAAGAGGCAACCATAGAGAATTTGCATGAACCTGGACAACATTATTGATTTTATTTTATTTTAGGCATTATTAATATTTTCTCTTTTTCTTTTTCTCAGCTTGCTTGTGTTTTGTCTAGTTTTGCAGGATACAGAATATTAGTTTTAAGTTAATATAGAGAAAAGGTCATCAGCACTAGTACATCCCTCCCTTACTTAATCAGTATCTTTGTAGCAACTCTAATGTTTGTGGATGTGATTTTAACAATGTGATGTCCCATTGTTTAGTGACTCAAGATCAAAGTTATATACCAGCATCTTTCCCCACTTACATTGAGAATGAATCTGAGACTGCTTCTCCAAGAATTGGCACATCTTGTAGGACAAGAAAATGAGGCACAAATCAAAGTGCAATATCAATAAAGGAGAATAGTTGTACGAATAAAGGCAAATATATGTATCCCAGGATAATGTTGTTGAATCCAATCTGGGTCATTCATCAGGACCAGAGGTTTAGTCTTCCGAGGTTTCAGACTCATGCTGGAGCCCATCCTCAGGGAACGTCTCTCTACCGGAATGTGTGTTTTGGGCTATTCTATACATTGTATTTATGTGGTGTCTGCTGGGTGTGGCTTCCTATTGGTTGGTTGGTGTGTTGATGGCTGGCTATTGGCTGTTGCTGTTGTTTCCTTGTGCTGCCAAATCCTTGGTTTATAGGTATCTGATAAGTTGGTGGTAAATCAGCCCTCCTGTTGGCTGACAAAAGGCCCATTTCCCAGACTTCAGTTATTTCCCTGGCTATCTTTGTACCTGCTTGGCCAACAATCTTAGTAGCTGCAAACAAGAATATATATTCAATTTCACAGCTATTAAGATTGTCATTGTAAGCCACCCAGAGTCACATTGTAGAGGAGATGGGGGACATGAAAATTTAATATATGAAAAACTAAATCATTCTTGTAATGGTGAAAATAGCAGGAATACAAATAAATATAGTAGAAGTTTTTTGTTTGGATTTTATATTTGGCAAAATTCAAAGAGATAAAAAGTTAGAAGACAGAGATTTTGTATTGCTGTTATAACTCTAAATACTCACAAAGAATAAAAATCTTAGTCTAATAATAGTGGCATGAAGAATGTTCATGATTATTATATTGCCTGAAACATTTAAATTATATAAGTCATTTGATAATTCATGAAATCTGAAAATTTGGTGTAAGAATGCCCACATCCCTTTACTTTTGCACCAGTGAAAAAAAGTGATTCTACTACAATGAAAGATATAACTGCCCAGCTTTATCAGGAAGGAAGGAAGGAAGGAAGGAAGGAAGGAAGGAAGGAAGGAAGGAAGGAAGGAAGGAAGGAAGGAAGGAAGGAAGGAAGGAAGGAAGGAAGGTTGGTTCATTGTTACTGTAGAATGTAAATTAGGATTCTTTATATAATGAACAGTTTCTGCTCTATATTTTCCTTTGTTCTAACCTTCTCCATCATAAGGTATCTGCATATGACTGTACAATAGATGTGGCTGTGAAATGCAATGAAAATCATTCTTTTGATGTTTGATTCCCTCCTCGTCTGCCTGATTCTCTGCTCCCCCCTTTACTTTTGTAGGGTGACAGCAGGAGTTGCCATGGCAGCGTAGCACAAAACCATCTTCTTTTGTGGTTAGAAATGTTGAATAGCTAAAGAATTGACTGGCATGGGGGGGCTGCAGGAAAGAGGGTACCTGAGA
>NW_015387746.1:247935-251161 GCF_001527695.2 Protobothrops mucrosquamatus | reverse complement strand
CTACAAATGGCGGAGGACGCTTGGAGCTGCAGGGGAAGGCTCAAAAGTGTCCCCAAAACATCTCGCTCCATCGCCCCCCTATCGCCCCCTTTTCGTTCCATCGCCCCCACGCCGCCCCTTTTCGTTCCATCGCCCCCCTGAAAAATGAAATCGCCCCCTGGGGGGCGGTACCGCCCAGGTTAAGAACCACTGATCTAGTCCAACCCCCTGCTCAGGCAGGAGACCCTATACCATTTCAGACAAATGGCTGTCCAGTCTCTTCTTAAAAACTTCCAGTGTTGGAGCATTCACCACTTCTGGAGGCAGGTTGTTCCACTGGTTAATTGTTTTAACTGTCAGGAAGTTTCTCCTTAGTTCTAGGTTGCTTCTCTCCTTGATTAATTTCCGTCCGTTGCTTTTTGTCCTGCCTTCCGGCGCTTTGGAGAATAGCTTGACTCCCTCTTCTTTGGGGCAGCCCCTGAGATATTGGAACACTGCTGTCATGTCCCCCCTCGTCCTTCTTTTCATTAAACTAGACATACCCAATTCCAGCAGCCGTTCCTTATATGTTTTAGCCTCCAGTCCGCTAATCATCTTTGTTGCTCTTCTCTGTACTCTTTCTAGAGCCTCAACATCTTTTTTACATTGCGGTGACCAAAACTGGATGCAGGATTCCAAGTGTGGTCTTACCAAGGCATTGTAAAGTGGTATTAATACTTCACGTGATCTTGATTCTATCCCTCTGTTAATGCAGCCCAGCACTGTGTTGGCTTTTTTGGCAGCTGCAGCACACTGCTGGCTCATATTTAGGTGATTGTCCACTAGGACTCTGAGGTCCCTCTCACAGTTACTACTATTGAGCAAGGTGCCACCTATACGATACCATTTCTCGGTTTTTGAATATAATATTGAAATGCCAATTCATTAGCAATATTTGAAGGTCTTTGGTAGCTTTTGGAGGCCGTCGAATCTCAGTTTGTCAATTTTAAGGGAGTCCAGCCAATTGGGACTTCTTAAAAAAAAAAAACACAACTCAGCAAACTGTGGCTTACAGCCTTGGGTGAAGCTAACCAAGATGCAAGTGTTCAAGACAGCTGTCCTCTGTTTTGCCTTACCCTTCTGTTTTCCTCCAATTTTTTTTTTTCCCTTCTGTTTTTCCTTGCATTTGGTCCCGGCCGGTTAAGACTAACGCTGCTGAAGATTGCAATCTAATGTAAGGCCTTGAAGAATTTTAAACAATTCCCCACAAGCACATTTTTCTCTCCTATGCCCTCTCCTTTCTTCAGGGCTCCTAACCAGCAGGAAAGCTATTGCAGGAAGATGGATAGAGAGCAAAAAAGCTCTTCATTTGCAGCCAAGGTAAATAAATGCCTGAGTCTTGAGGCTGGGGTTTCAGATTTGCTGATTTCAGTTATATAGGCTGCATTAACAGAGGGATAGAATCAAGATCACGTGAAGTATTAATACCACTTTACAATGCCTTGGTAAGGCCACACTTGGAATACTGCATCCAGTTTTGGTCACCACGATGTAAAAAAGAGGTTGAGACTCTAGAAAGAGTACAGAGAAGAGCAACAAAAATGATTAGGGGACTGGAGGCTAAAGCATATAAGGAACGGTTGCTGGAATTGGGTATGTCTAGTTTAATGAAGAGAAGGACGAGGGGTGACATGATAGCAGTGTTCCAATATCTCAGGGGCTGCCACAAAGAAGAGGGAGTCAAGCTCTTCTCCAAAGTGCCTGAAGGCAGGACAACAAGCAACGGATGGAAACTAATCAAGGAGAGAAGCAACCTAGAACTAAGGAGAAACTTCCTGACGGTTAGAACAATTAACCAGTGGAACAACCTGCCTCCAGAAGCGGTGAATGCTCCAACACTGGAAGTTTTTAAGAAGAGACTGGACAGCCATTTGTCTGAAATGGTATAGGGTTTCCTGCCTGAGCAGGGGGTTGGACTAGATGACCTCCAAGGTCCCTTCCAACTTTATTATTATTATTATTATTATTATTATTATTATTATTATTATTATTATTATTATTATTATTATTACTACTACTATTATTATTTCCAACAGCAGGTGATTTAAAGCACCCGAAAGACTTGCCATTTGAAAAGTTAAGAAGATTAACTTTGGGAGGAGATTAAAGCTCTGAACGGTGGAGAGTTTTCCCACTTAGCAGAGTTACATAATAAATGTCAGCATGAGGAAGTGTTGTTGCAACAAATCCACCTTTTAAAAAGAGCTGTCTTGAAGGTACTCACACAACTAGTTGTCACAAAGTCCAAACGAGGGATTATAAAAAAAAAATCTACCGCCAGACTTTTGACCTTCAAACTCTATTTAAAACCCATTTGGTATTGATTTCAACTTTTTATGGCTGCAGGTCAGTCCTTGAATTATGACCCACAATTTAGGCCGGAATTTCCGTTGCTAAGCACGGCGCTTGTTAAGTGAGTGGCGCCTGACTGTATGGTTTGTTTTGCCACAGGGGTTAAGCGAATCACCGCAGTCGTTAAGTGAATCAGGAGGTCATTAAATGTGCCCAGCTTCCCCCACTGACTTTGCTGGATGGGAAGGCCGCAAATGGCGATCACGTAACCTCAGGACACTACCATCGTCCTAAATACACTCTGGTTGCCAAGCAACCAAATTCTGATCCCGTGACCGTGGGGATGCTGCAACAGTCCTTAAGAGCGAGAACTGGTCGTAAGTCACTTTTTTCAGCGCCACTGCAACTTTGAACGGTCACTAGCTGTACTTTAGATTTCCACAAAAAATAGGATGTTATTAGATTGTAGTGTTCCAGTTAAGGACACTATTTGTAGTTCAGGGTTGACATGAGGGGTCCTTGGTGCTCTCTGAGCTTGGTGGCTTTCTTGCAGACATTTCATGACCCAACTAGGGAACATCATCAGTGCTAGAAAGGGGAGGAGGAGGAAGAGGCAGAGGAGGAGGACTGTGGGGTCCTTGGTGCTTTCTGAGCTTGGTGTTTTCTTGCAGACGTTTCATGATCCAACTAGGGAACATCATCAGTGCTAAAAGGGAGGAGGAGGAGGAGGAGGACTGTGGGGTCCTTGGTGCTCTCTGAGCTTGGTGTTTTCTTGCAGACGTTTCATGACCCAACTAGGGAACATCATCAGTGCTAGAAGGGGGGAGGAGGAGGAGGAGGAGGAGGAGGACTGTGGTGTCCTTGGTGCTCTCTGAGCTTGGTGGTTTTCTTGCAGACGTTTCGTGACCCAACTAGG
>NW_015387746.1:242769-243791 GCF_001527695.2 Protobothrops mucrosquamatus | reverse complement strand
ACAAGGCTTGGTCTTGTGCAGCCAGAATTAGCCCTTCTGTCTCTTTCTTCAGCTTTCCTGTTTTTAGCCATTGCCAGGTCTTGTTGTTATCTGCTTTGCCAGTTGTTGTTTTTTAATGTACTGGCCATGTAGTAGTGCTTTGTCTTCCCATGGCTCCATTCTGTTCTTCATTTGGTCTTCCTTGTAGGCCAGTTTGGTCTCTTCAGTATTCAATAGGCCTTCCTGATATACTAGCTTCAGTGCATCTTCTTCTTCATTGTCCTTCAGATATTCTTCCAATGTCCTTTTTTCTTCCGTTATTATTATTATTATTGACCATGCTTCTTTTTCAGATGCTCTTCCCACACAGTTTCTTCTAATCCAGTTTCGACTCAGAACATTGAACTTTTAAATCTACATGTGATTTTCTTTTTATATATATATAAATGTTACAATGCCTTGGTAAGGCCACACTTGGAATACTGCATCCAGTTTTGGTCACCACGATGTAAAAAAGATGCTGAGACTCTAGAAAGAGCACAGAGAAGAGCAGCAAAGATGATTAGGGGACTGGAGGCTAAAGCATATAAGGAACGGCTGCTGGAATTGGGTATGTCTAGTTTAACGAAGAGAAGGACGAGGGGGGACATGATAGCAGTGTTCCAGTATCTCAGGGGCTGCCCCAAAGAAGAGGGAGTCAAGCTATTCTCCAAGGCGCCTGAAGGCAGGACAAGAAGCAACGGATAGAAATTAAGGGGAGAAGCAACCTAGAACTAAGGAGAAACTTCCTGACAGTTAGAACAATTAACCAGTGGAACAACCTGCCTCCAGAAGTGGTGAATGTTCCAACACTGGAAGTTTTTAAGAAGAGACTGGACAGCCATTTGTCTGAAATGGTATAGGGTTTCCTGCCTGAGCAGGGGGTTGGACTAGATGACCTCCAAGGTACCTTCCAACTTTATTATTATTATTATTATTATTATTATTATTATTATTATTATTATTATTATTATTATTATTATTATTATTATTATTATTATTAT
>NW_015387746.1:237290-241479 GCF_001527695.2 Protobothrops mucrosquamatus | reverse complement strand
GAAGTTTTTAAGAAGAGACTGGACAGCCATTTGTCTGAAATGGTATAGGGTTTCCTGCCTGAGCAGGGGGTTGGACTAGATGACCTCCAAGGTACCTTCCAACTTTATTATTATTATTATTATTATTATTATTATTATTATTATTATTATTATTATTATTATTATTATTATTATTATTATTATTATTATTATTATTATTTCTCTATTCATGTTGCCTGGCTGTCCTCATCCTTCAGAGCTTTCATTGTTTTGATCTCGGTACAAAAAAATTGATCAGAGATAGACAGCTTTAGGATCATTTTTCGGGAAAGGGTTTTCTCCAGCTGCTGATTTGATAGTCTCCATAAATGTGGGGTTAGGCAAAAGGTAAGTGGAGTTACCAGAAGCTTCTGAGCCTGGTTTGTCGTGTACAGCACTTAAAAGCAATGGGTCCTTTTCTCATTGTGTGCCGAACAGCTCTATAACAGCACTTAAATACCACAATCATCTACAATAATTACTTTTTCAAGGATTGCACAGCACCAATTAGAGAACTTTGGATTGCTTGGGTAGGTCAGCCTGCAGAAATAGCAAAGCCTTTCCTTCCAGATGTGCTGGATGATAGCGGTGAGCACCATCCAGCCAAAATGACCATTGACCACAGGAGCTGAAGATGATGCAACTTGTAGTGTAATATCTGATGAAGTATGCAGAATCCTGGAAGCGGAAGGAAGGGAAGGAAGGAAGGAAGGAAGGACGTAGGGAAGGAAGGAAGAAAAAGAAGGAAGGGACAAGGAAGGAAGAAGGGAAGGGAAAGAGAGAGGGAATTGGGCTTAGATTCATGTTATAAAGCAAAAAAAATTCTTAAAACTGACATAAAACTGAAACTTGAAGTTTTTCTTTTAGGACAGCGATGGCGAACCTTTTAGAGACCGAGTGCCCGAACTGCAACCCCAAACCCACTTATTTATCGCCGGGTGCCAGGTGGGCGTGGCCCACTGGGTGGGCGTCGCTGTGGTGGTCATGGCAGATTGGATGGGTGTGGCCAAGGTGCCCACCTCAATGTTGCTCGTGGGGAGGGACGCCTGTGGGGGCCAGGCAGGGTTGGGGGAGATCCAGGGGGTCTCTGGCAGGTGGGGCGGTGGGCAGGAGGCTCATCCTGCAGGGTGAGGCGAGGCAAGGCAAGGCAGGGTGGGGGTGCCATTGTCACAGGGCAAGCTGGGGCAGGGGCTGGGGCGGCTGCCACCTGACACCATCGGCCCCTTCACACAGAGGCCAGCGAGCGCATGGGTGCTGGGATGCATCCGGCCATGTGGGACCTCGGCGAGTTAGCGGGTGGCTGGTTGAAGAGGGACAGTTGCCCTCTCTGGGGCATGGCACGTGTTCCCACAGAGAGGGCTCTGAGTGCCGCCTCTGGCACGCGTGCCATAGGTTCGCCACCACTGTTTTAGGACTACTAGCTAAGGCAGTGGTTCTCAACCTTTTTAATGCCGCGACCCCAACCGGTCGTAAGTCGAGGACTAAACCGGTCGTAAGTCGAGGACTAAACCGGTCGTAAGTCGAGGACTTTCCTTGCCCGGGAGCACCGCGCATGAGTGGTTCCGCCCCCTGCGCCGGCCGAGGCATAGCTGGCAAGCGGCAGAGACGGAGCAGGCCGACCACCAGCTGGCCCAGCCCAAGGGAGGTAAGGCACCTGCCGGAAAAGGGGGAAAAAATGGCGGACAAAAAAAATGGCGGACAGCCTTGCTTGGCGACCCCCATGAAATGGTCGATCGACCCCAAATGGGGTCCTGACCCACAGGTTGAGAACCACTGAGCTAAGGAGTTGGAAAAAAAGATTTGGAACTTTGTTGTTGCACATGTGGATTGCAGCAAGAATTCTATATGCACAGATATGGAAAGAAATGTCAAAAAAAACCCCCCACAACAGAAGAAGGGATGGAGCTGACGGAGAAGGCAAAAGGCACTGCTTTCGTTAGAGAAAATAACATACCCAGTTTCGTTTCTATTTGGGAACTTTTATTCTTTTTTTGGGATGGGGGGGGAAATATAAGCATGATAATAGCCCCAGGAGAGCCAATATCAACCTTGTACAAAGCAGAGAAAGCTGAGGGAAACCCAGCAGGTCTTACAACCCGGAGCAGAGCCAGATCAGAAGAGGTCCCTGTTCATTGTTTGGTTCAGTCAGCCTATTGGCAACGTTCGGCTTCCCGAAACAAACGCATCCGGTGCGCCTTCCCATCTCTGTTTATTTTAATAAGGAAAAGCAGTTCGAACTGTGGGAACGGGAGCCAGGTCGAGTGACATGAAAGCGAAAAGGAGAGGGGGGGGGAGAAAAAAGAGAGAGGAAGAGAAGATTAAAAAGAGTTGTCTACTCTGTTCCTGGAACACAAAGCTGGCATAGTTCTTCTGGCCAGTTCAGATAACAGCGTGACACAACAGCCAGTCCCTGTCAAAAAGCATCCACGTCCCTCTGGATAATATCAGATAATAAGCTTTGCGTTCATTTAAGGTCCCCGGCTTTGAAAATTCGCCCCGTCTAGATGGCAGATTGCTCAAACACACACACATGCGACACACACACACACACACACACACACACACAGAGCAATTGTTTTCTTGGCTGGGCAATTTGGGTCCTCAAGGCAATCCACAGAGGGAAAACAGGGCTGGGGTGTCCATGTATAGCGGTGTGCTATTTCCCATCACTTTTGAACGGGGCCTGGCTGAAGGTGCAGGATTAAGAGGACTGGGTGAAGTTCTTAGGAAGAAATATGAAAAGCAGAATAGGGGCAAAGCTAAAAGGTGTAAAAAATGCAAACAGTGAGACTCTAAAGGCAGTTGAATGTAAGAGCCAGGTGATGAAGAAAGAGTAAGGAGGGAGGGAGGGAGGGAGGAAGGAAGGAAGAAAGGAAGGGAGGAAAGAGGGAGGGAGGGCTTTGCCCGTCCTTAAATTGTTCTGATTGACTCATAAATAAACCCGCGGGCAGCCTTTGGAAAAAGGCAGCGGGGAGCAAGATCAGTTGACAGTTGAAGAAATGAAGTGAACACAAAACTTAGGGGTGCCAATGACTGGGTTTCTTGTACGGAGGCTAAAATGTGAATGTGTTTTTCTCTTCTTTTTGTATTTTCATTTCCTACATCTTTTATATCTCCCAGGTCTTTCTTTCTTTCTTTCTTTCTTTCTTTCTTTCTTTCTTTCTTTCTTTCTTTCTTTCTTTCTTTCTTTCTTTCTTTCTTTCTTTCTTTCTTCCTTCCTTCCTTCCTTTCTTCCTTTCTTCCTTTCATCTATCATCTATCATCTCTCTCTCATCAATCATCTACATATCTACTATCATCTCCTTCCTTCCTTTCTCCTCTCTCCCTCCTTCCTTCCTTCCACCTTCCTTCCTTCCATCTATCATCTCTCTCTCATCAATCATCTACATATCTACTACCTTCCTTCCTTCCTTCTTCCTCCCTCCCTCCCTCCCTCCTCCTTCCTTCCTTCCTCCCTCCCTCCCTCCTTACTCTTTCTTCATCACCTGGCTCTTACATTCAACTGCTTTTAGAGTCTCACTGTTTGCATTTTTTACACCTTTTAGCTTTGCCCCTATTCTGCTTTTCATATTTCTTCCTAAGAACTTCACCCAGTCCTCTTAATCCTGTTCTGTGATCACAATAACCACTGATTTGACTTGACGGCTTGGCTTTCAGCTTGGCACATGGTGCGAAGGCATCCGACGGATTGCTTCGAGCATGTTGGCCGTGCCAAACACCTGGGAGATGAATCACGCCCACTTGGCAAGAGACAGGGCTGGAAGAATTTTGCAGAAGAGAACTGGTGCCAGCGGAGATTGGGTCATGCAGATTTGGGGGGGGGCGCGCAAGCTTCCAGGTTTGCATCAAGATTGCTATCTGCCACTTCATTGGTTTCGGTGCTTATTCAACCACTGAAGCTTCAAATTGCTTACAAAAATATACATTCCTCACTGCCCATATCCTAGGCCCAACCATCTGCCTATTTCCAAGGCACATAATGTCTCCGTAATGCTGAGGTTTTTTTCCCACACATCATATACTGCAGTCAGCAGAATTGCAGTCATCCAAAATAGCTGATCTGTAGAAGTCTTTACGCTACAAGGGTAAGTGTCTATGGAGATTCTCCGCCATCCACTCATGGTTGTCCTGGAGGAGGAGGAGGAGGAGGAGGAGGAGGAGGAGGAGGAGG
>NW_015387746.1:227623-237069 GCF_001527695.2 Protobothrops mucrosquamatus | reverse complement strand
AGAAGAAGAAGAAGAAGAAGAAGAAGAAGAAGAAGAAGAAGAAGAAGAAGAGGAGGAGGAGGAGGAGGAGGAGGAGGAGGAAACATCGTCAAGGAAAAACAAAGTCCATCCCTTTGAAAAAGTACCTACAAAGGACTACAAAGACAACCACATTTCTAAAGATCAAGTATTTTCTACAATTTCAATCACTGCAATTGTGCCCACTGCAATATATAATGATCCTAAATTGAGCCTGATTTAAATCAAGGCATACCCAGGTGTACAGGTCTGTCCCAACAGGAGCAATCTAGAGTCAGATCCATTGCTAAAGAGACCGGGGGGGGGGGGGAATGGCTTAAGTCTAAAACAAGCAGAAGGGATGGGAAAGTGACTTAAGTCAGACCCCTCTCTAATTCACATTATAAGGGAGAGAATGGGGGAAGTAAAGCCTAGTCAGACTTGCAAGATTCCTTTACTAGAACCAATTTTAATATTAATTTTGGCTGCCTGGTGGAGTTGTTTTCGTGGTCTGAACTACACAAGAAGCTGAAAACCGATTCCAAAAATCATACGTAAAACCCTAACTTCGTGTCCATTCACAGTTACTACTTTTAGTTTTTATTTATTTATTTTTTATTTTACTTACTTAGTTTTTATTCATTTTTACTTGATATAATTACGAAGGTTCTCAGTCACCCAGGTTGTGATTGTGTCAAAGGTGGGTTTTTTTTCCAAAAGGCAACTGGACTTTCTTGTTGTTGTTTTGTTTTTCCTTTGAAAATGTTTCGTTCCTTATCCAAGACTCTTCTTTGGTTCTGAGGAAGCTCCTTGGATGAGAAGCGAAACATTTTCCAGGAAAAAAAACAAACAAAGAAAGTCCCAGTTGCTTTTGAAAAAAGCACCTTGGAGATCATTATTGATGGTTTTGTTGTGCTCTGCTTTTGTGCCGGTTTCTCTGTTGTCTTTTTTATTATTATTACTAGCTGTACCCGGCCACGCGTTGCTGTGGCTCTTGTTCACTCAGCCAACAGATGGCACTGTTTTTCAAAAAAGCATGTTTTTACCTGTCACAGGTGTGACATCTATATAATAGGTACATAAAAACACGTGCGTATTTGAATGCAACGTGTCAAAATTTCAAAGCAATCGGTGAAGAACTTTCGGAGATTTAAGACTTTGAACAAACGAACATTTACATTTTTATTTATATAAGATTAAAAAAGAGAGTTGCTTTTCTGAACAGCCAGGAATACTACTGCGAAAAGAATTCATGCTAATTGAATACTTTTCATTGATGAGAGGATTAGCCTCATTATAAATGGGGGGAGGGGAGGAGAAATAAAACTAGGTTTAAATCATAATGCCAGTGGTGGGATTCAGCCAATTTGCACCACTTCGGCAGAACTGGTAGCTAATTTTTGTGTTGACCAGGTCCAGAACAGACTTCCGGAAGCAGCATCCACACAGAGAACTGGTTGTTCCCATATTTGAATCCCACCACTGCATCGTGCTACAATACGAAATGGATCCTTGTTTTCTTTCAGGTTACCTATTGCTAACCTCTAGGTGGCAGCAATGAAGAAGGAGAGTGCAAAAGTTGGCTTGAAACTCAACATTAAAAAAACCAAAATCATGGCATCCGGCCCTCTCAATTCCTGGCAAATAGATGGGGAAGAAATGGAGGTAGTGACAGATTTTATCTTCCTGGGCTCCAAGATCACCGCAGATGGGGACTGCAGCCAAGAAATTAAAAGACGCTCCTGGGGAGGAAAGCCATGGCCACATCTACACAGCATACTAAAAAGCAGAGACATCACCCTGCCAACAAAAGTGTGTATAGTCAAGGCCATGGTTTTCCCAGTTGCAATGTATGGCTGTGAAAGTGGGACCATAAGAAAGGTTGAGCGACAAAGAATGGAGGCCTTTGAACTATGGGGCTGGAGAAGACTCCTGCGAGTCCCCTGGATTGCAAGGCGATCAAACCGGTCAGTCCTAGAAGAGATCAACCCCGACTGCTCTTTAGAAGGCCAGATCCTGAAGTTGAAACTCAAGTACTTTGGCCACCTAATGAGAAGGAAGGACTCACTGGAGAAGGGCCTAATGCTGGGAAAGATGGAGGGCAATAGAAGAAAGGGACGACAGAGAATGAGGTGGCTGGATGGAGTCACTGAAGCAGTAGGCGTGAAATTAAATGGACTCCAGAAGATGGTAGAGGACAGGAAGTCTTGGGGGAACGTTGTCCATGGGGTCGCACTGGGTCGGACACGACTTCGCAACTAACAACAACAACAGATGGCAGCAAAGAGTTAGATTTTTTTCTGGATCTCTTTGCCCCCCTCTAATGGTCACCCAAAGTTCAACAGGCCACCTGTTGCCTTTTTTTCTTGGTATTGTTTACAAAATGACTGGGATACACATTGGGATGAAAATGGCTTTCACTTCAACAACGGGTTGCCCTTTTCTACCAGCTAATGTTGTAGAGATCTGCTTTGCGGATTAGAAAGAAAAGAGGTAATTGCTAGTGAGCTGGAATGAATGAATGTTCCTGGAAGGCACATCAGCGCATGGGGAGCTCAGCGGGTCAGAAAAAGGTATCCCAGCAGGTGATCAGCGACAATGTTCTTCTAATCGTTTCAGCGACAACGGAGAGCGTCCTGCCGAGTGGAAACAAGATCCCCCGGGAGATGGAGGGGGCGGCATTATTCTCAAATGTAAAAGCTTCTGACAAAAAGGAACGCATTGATTTGGTTTTATGAAACAATTTGCTAGCAAAGGCCAGGCTAGGGAGCGTTCATTATCTGGAACATTTTTACGGTCAGAGAATGCCTAATGACACTCTTTGGACACCTCCGAGTTGGGCCCTAGAATTCTCCATGTTGGTCAAAGCTGCACGCATTTATATATGGCCCACAATCAATTAAAAAACCACCATAAACGCTTGTACCTAACTACAAAACAAGGGTCCAGGATTTTGAAGGACAGCTAAATCCACCCCCCAAACTAGCTTTTTATCAAGCTTCTCTTTCATCTGAAGTCATTTCTTTTCTGACAGCTGCTGTCTTTTCATAGAAGAATCCAAGCTAGAGAAACCCTCCATCTCTCTCCTTAACTTGCTCAGCACACTGGGAATGAAGGCGCTGCCCTTTGGCGACAACCCAGAACAAGTCACAAAGGCATCCGGTTGAGTTTTCTATCCACTTAAAGAAAGCCGAATTGGCCCTAATTAGGCAGAGTGGAAAAGTACAGACAGAAGTCCTGTTTCATCTTTCCTAATTAGAGAAAGGATCCAGACCTGTGTTCTCCTTGAAAATTATTTCAGCATGAATACTTCTAGGAGATTAAAAAAAAAAAAAGAACTTGTCTTAAGCACTAATGATATACTGTATACAGGAAACAAAATGCACAGAATTTTTGGGTGCTTTGGGGCAGTGTTTCCCAACCTTGGTCGCTTGAAGATGGGTGGACTACAACTCCCAGAATTCCTCAGCCAGTCGTGTTTCTCAACTTTGTCTACTTGAAGATGGGTGGACTACAGCTCCCAGAATTGCTCAGCCAGTCGTGTTTCTCAGCCTTGGCTGCTTTCCCGGGCACAACTCACTGCATCGTCTCCTCAGCTGTCGGCTATCCGTCCAGCTCAGAAGTGGCTTCTCTGAACTGCTGGCGGCGGGCTGTGGAGCCCCAGAGTGTGCCGGTCGAGGGGCCGGCAGGCTGTGGCTGCTGACGGACACTGTCGGCCCCCATGTGCTCGTTAGCCTCTGTGTGCGGGGGCCAATGGTGTCGGGCAACAGCCGCACCAGCCCCTGCTTTGCCTTACCCTGCGACAATGGCACCCCCGCCCTGCCTTGCCTCGCCTCGCCTCACCTCGCAGGATGAGCCTCCTGCCCACCGCCCCACCTGCCAGAGACCCCCTGGATCTCCCCCAACACTGCCCGGCCCCCACAGGCATCCCTCCCTACGAGCAACATCGAGGTGACCATGCCCACCTTGGCCACACCCATCCAGTCTGCCATGACCACCACAGCCACGCCCAACCAGTGGGCCACGCCCACCTGGGACCCGGCGATAAATAAGTGGGTTTGGGGTTTTGGTCTCTAAAAGGTTCGCCATCACTGACCTAGAACTTCTGGAGGCGAGCTGTGCAGGTCAGAGTAAATAGCTATTTTAGGAATTAAGAACTGTCCCCTTAAGGGATAGCCCTTTGAGTAATGTAGTTTTAAGTTACCTGGTCACATCTGTGTTTTGGATTGGCCACTGGGAGGGACTTCTGATTGGCTACCTGGGATTACTGGCTACGTGCAGGCCAGCGGGTTTTTTTGTGAATTCCAGCCATGGGAGTTGTTTGGCGCCTTTTTAACATGGGAGATACTACCTCTTTTCACCTACGTGTTGGGTTCAGGTTATGAAATGTGCTTCAGAGGAATCTCTCCAGTAACTGTGAGTTAATGTTTAGAGAATGCCTGATGAATTAAAGTAATCTGCATGAAACCCTTTCCGTGGAGTTTATCTGCCTGTATTAAGCAATAGTACCCCTCTTTGCTTGAAACAGAACACGAGCCGTACCACTGGTTAATGGTTCTCGCTGTCAAGAAATTTCTTCTTAATTCCAGGTTGTTTCTCTCCTTGATTAGTTTCCATCCATCGCTTCTTGTCCTGCCTTCTGGTGCTTTGGAGAACAGGTTGACCCCTTTGTCTTTGATGGAGCCCCTCAAATATTGGAACACTTGACACGCAGAAAACGCCACCGTGAAGCGCCCTGCTGCAATTTTAATTTCAGCAGAATGATAAGCATAAAAGGAAACAGATGCCAATCCTGCAAGAGTCTGCTTATGAAACCCGAGTACAGTTTCATAGGAAGAAAAAAGTGGTACCAAGACAGCTGGAATGGCTGCTGTTTCACGGTGTTTAATGGTTCCTGTCAAAACAGGCAAGAAGATACCGGCTTTTGTGCAATAAATCTATGGATCCAACCCTGAATTTAAGAAGCCAGGCAGCCCTTTGATATCTCTTAATGGCAACTGTTGTCAGGACCAAATAGTTTTTTTAATTGCTTTAAGGGGGGGGCAAAGGATTCATAGGGGGAACATATTAATTTCACCACAGGCCATGTTGGCAAAGCCACCTGAGGCAGACAGGCAGAACTTTATTTTGGTCATTGAGCAAGAAAAGAACGATCAATAAAATGAACACCATGAACCTACCTCCTAACAACAAGGACTATTAGCAGCCATTTGCGGGTGAAGCTTACGTATAATGTAGCAAATTTATGAGAATATTTGTAACTCAGGGTTGAACCGAGTCCTTGGTGCTCTCTGAACTTGGTTGTTTTCTTGCAGGTGTTTTGTTATCCAACTATGTAACATCGCCAGTGCAATTGATCAGTACTGATGAGGTTACCTAGTTGGGTCATGAAACGTCTGCAAGAAAACCACCAAGTTCGGAGAGCACCAAGGATCCCACAATCAAGAATGTTTCAGGACCTTGGACAGATCTCTTAGAAAGCCTTGGGCAGGGGTAGGCAACCTTGGCTCTTTTATGACTCGTGGACTTCAACTCCCAGAATTCCTGAGCCAGCCAGAATTCCTGAGCCAGCTGAGGGGAAAGGGAGAGGTTTCCAAGCTGAGTCATGCTGGCTCAGGAATTCTGGGAGTTGAAGTCCACGAGTCATAAAAGAGCCAAGGTTGCCTACCCCTGGCCTTGGGTTTCATTCTTGTATACCACTGGATTGACAAGTCCTTCCAAGCTCCATCACCCTTTTTGAATTATACAGAAGCCATGAGGATAAAACAGCATTTCATTGTATCTCAATGCTTTTTACTGGACATTTTCCATTTATTAATGATGAGAGCCGGTTTGGCATAGCAGTTAAAGGCATCAGGCTAAAAACCAGTTCAAGTCCCATTTTAGGCACAAAGCTAGCTGAATGATCTTGGGCTAGTCACTCTCTGACTCAGCCTTGGGAAGGAAACAAGGAAAAACCACTTCTAAAAAAAACTGCCAAGAAAACCACAACTTTTTGGGCACCAGGGACCGGTTCTGTGGAGAGACGTTTTTCTGCAGACCGGAGGGTGCGTGGTTTTGTGTGCTGCCTGCATCCCACGGATAGGGCTTTGCTTGTTTGTGTGGACCGGTTGCTGGCATGCCGTGGCCCGGTACCGGTCCAGGGACTGGGGGTTGGGGACCTCTGCTCCAGACAATTTATGAGAATTGTGCTCGATTGAACAGCAGAAAAAAAAAATATGATAATCTAATCAGCCTGTACTTGGTGCAAACAACGCTGGCTGGGAAATTCTGGGAGGTGATATCCACACAACTTCAAATTGCGAAGGTTGAAGGTTGTTTTAGAGCAGGGGTAGGCAACCTTGGCTCTTTTATGACTCGTGGACTTCAACTCCCAGAATTCCTGAGCCAGCCATGCTGAGGGGAAAGGGAGAGGTTTCCAAGCTCAGCCATGCTGGCTCAGGAATTCTGGGAGTTGAAGTTCACAAGTCATGAAGGGGCCGCGCGGGCGGTGTTGGGAGGGACTCGTCACTCCCATGTAACGCCGCTGTTGCGCGAGCTGCACTGGTTGCCAGTGGCCTTCCGGGTGCGCTTTAAGGTGTTAGTTACCACCTTTAAAGCGCTCCATGGCATAGGACCTGGCTACCTCCGAGACCGCCTTCTGCCACAGATTCCCTCCCATAGACCGGTACGCTCCNATAATTTAAGGCAGTTTCTTGTCATCTGCATTCTGTCTGCCCCACACAGTATTTGGCTTCAAATACTGCAGTCTTTTTTCCTTTTGAGTTATGGAGTTAGACCCGATCCATCCTGTCCAATCCTGGGACGATTTTATGTTAGGACTGGATCACACCCTTCAAAACCAACACCCCAAAGTCACGCAATCTTATTCATTCCATGACTCTCCTTTCTTCATGTAGGTCACCAAATTCTATTTCAAAAAACCCAGTTATGAAAGAGGATTGATTTTTTTTTTAAAAAAAGGAAAGCAGAAGAACAAATCTGTTTAACAAAAAGAGAAGATTAGGCTGTTGGTTTTTTTTTCTTTTCCAAGGTGGGTTTTTGGGACGTTAATCCTCAGATGTCTGTTGCATGATTGCCCCATTTTCTTGCTCTCCCTCTGCATTTAACGCCTAGTCTTCCTTTTCGAAAACACCGCAGAAGCTGAGCTGTGTTAGTAGGGTACCAAAAAATCCAAAGGAATCTGCTTGCATCTTTTCCAACTAATTTTATTTAAAAAAAATCACCAGCTTTCCTGAGCTGCAACTTCTGCCTTTCAATGCAAGTTGGCAAAGAGGCTTCTAGACTCCTTCTGACTTTCTTAAAGTGAAGTCTTCCTTAATTTATTGCATCCAGTTTTGGTCACCACGATGTAAAAAAGATGTTGAGACTCTAGAGAGAGTACAGAGAAGAGCAACAAAGATGATTAGGGGACTGGAGGCTAAAACATATAAGGAATGGCTGCTGGAATTGGGTATGTCTAGTTTAATGAAGAGAAGGACGAGGGGGGACATGATAGCAGTCTTCCAATATCTCAGGGGCTGCCACAAAGAAGAGGGAGTCAAGCTATTCTCCAAGGCGCCTGAAGGCAGGACAAGAAGCAACGGATGGAAACTAATCAAGGAGAGAAGCAACCTAGAACTAAGGAGAAACTTCCTGACAGTTAGAACAATTAACCAGTGGAACAACCTGCCTCCAGAAGCGGTGAAAGCTCCAACACTGGAGGTTTTTAAGGAGAGACTGGACAGCCATTTGTCTGAAATGGTATAGGGCACCACCTGTGCACCACCTGTGGTACATTGGCACCTGGCAGGTGGTACGCGACCATCCTAGAAAAGTGGTAGCGGGGGAGGGGAATGAGCTGAACTGGTGGCAGCACCACACAAGCCTGAGCGAGAGATGGCTGGAGCTGCAGGGCTGTCAGGGCTCTGTGGAAGCGCCAGGATCAGTGCCAGGCTCCAGCTGAGCCCAGAAGAAGCGCCGATCAGCTGGAATGTTGCAGCATCTCCAGGGTCTTGTGATTTACATTCAGATGCTTGGCAACTGATTCATATTTATGACGGTCACAGTGTCTCGGGGTCATGTGAAATGACCAAAACCTGCTGCAACTACCCAGCAGACGGGGGGGGGGGGAATAAAAACCAAACACCCCCCACCCCACCCCCGCTGCCAATCCTCAACAGAAATGCTCACAACAATGAAAACCTCGGACAGGAGGAAAAGCGCCGCTGGGAGGACAGGCAATGTGCCTTGCTCGGTTGTGGCTTGGGGGGCACTTTTTTCAGTGCCGTTGTAACTTTGAACAGTCACTAAGCGAACTGTTGTAAGTCGAGGACTACCTGTACTTTATCACCTTTTTCCTTTTTTTGGGGGGGGGGTCATCAAGTTTTTGACACCTTGCTAGGCGACTGGTGGTACTCGGATGTTGCCATATCCTAAAAGTGGTACAATGGGTGAAACGGTTGAAAAGTCCTGGACTAGATGACCTCCAAGGTCCCTTCCAACTATTATTATTATTATTATTATTATTATTATTATTATTATTATTATTATTATTATTATTATTATTATTATTATTATTATTATTATTATTATTATTATTATTATTATTATTACCTCTCAATGTTTAAAGCCTCTTTCTTGAGCATACACATTCCTTCTAATTTCTTTCCTCCAAGCTTCCCCGGTGCATCTGTCTGATCCTTTGCAACATCCTTGTGTTTTTAATCTGCTGCAAAACTCAAGGAGGATGAGAAGCAACAGGCAAGGAGCCCATTTTCAGCTCGGGTGCTCCTTCTGCCTTTGGGGCCCTCCCCTCTTCCTTTTCTTCTGCTCCAGAAGAGGCAGAAAGATGGCATGGCGCCCCTTCTTTTCCAACCCCTGCTGAACACTTGACTAAAGAAACTTTTCCTGTCTCTTGTTACCGCTCCTCCCTGCCTTGGAGAGAGGGTCCCCATTGGTCAAATCGGAGCCCTTGACCACCTCTCCAACTCAGCTTTTTGCCAATCAAGTTCTGCCTGTCCCAGGCATCCTGTTTCATAAACGTAGCCTCCCTTTAGATCTGTGTGCTTTAAAAAAAAAGTTCCCAGAGAGCCTGGAGCATCCAGAGCTCAGCCTGCATCCATCATGGAGCAAAGAAGCTTGTTGCTAAGTCTTCTCTTCCTTGGGGATCAGCTGGGATCCAGCCTGGCTTGTCAGCTGCCCTCTGACTGGAGGCCACTGAGCGAAGGGTGCCGAGCAGAGCTGGCGGCCACGATTGTCTATGCCAAAGTCTTAGCTCTGCACCAGGACATGTACAGCATGTACAACTATTTGCCCTGGCAGTACGAAGCCATGGACGGAGGGCTGTTTTACTCCGCGGAGATCGAGATGCTGTGTGATCAAGCTTGGGGGAGCATGTTGGAAGTGCCAGCAGGGTCCCGGTTGAACCTCACCGGACTGGGCTACTTCTCCTGCCACTCCCACACGGT
>NW_015387746.1:215054-224315 GCF_001527695.2 Protobothrops mucrosquamatus | reverse complement strand
TCCTCCTCCTCCTCCTCCTCCTCCTCCTCCTCCTCCTCCTCCTCCTCCTCCTCCCTCAGAGAGCACCAAGGATACTTGTCCTCTTCCTCCTCCTCTCCTTCTCCCCCATTCTGCAAATCCCACTCTAACCCTGATGACGTTACCTAGTTGGGTCATGAAACGTCTGCAAGAGAGTCCCCCCAAGCTCAGACAGCAGCAAGGACCCCACAATTCAACTCTGAGCTACAAATATCCTCTTCTATTAGTGATTAACAACACGAAAAATAAAAAGGGGTGCATTTTCAGACACTGCACTATTTGAGTGAGTTAACTCTGTGAGATACATAGACCAGCCTCTTTTTCAGGGTTACAGCTATTATTAGTGTGACTAGCACAATGTGTATCCAGATGAAGGCTGATGAGTTGAAGATCAGTTCTCATTACCCTCCATGCAAAGTTTTTTTAAAAAAGGAAAGCAAAATCTTCCTCAACAGGAATTCAACTCCTGATCTCCTAAAAGACATATTCATTTATTTTTTGCAACTATATAGAAGCATCTTGCCATGATCTTCTTCCGTGGTCTTTTTAGTTTGCCATTTTAGCTACAAGTATTGAGAATATCTGGCTTTGCTCATTTTTTCTTGATCAGCTGAAGTCAGCAAGGGCGGAGAGCTGAGGAAGCTACAAAATCTCAACTCATAAAACAGAGTTAGAAGGGACCTTGGAGGTCTTCTAGTCCAGCCCCCCCTTCCCCCCCGGTCCAGCAGGAGACTGTATACCAGTGATGGCAAACCTTTTAGAGACCGAGTGCCCAAACTGCAACCCCAAACCCACTTATGTATCATCAGGTGCCGGATGGGCGTGGTCCATTGGGTGGGTGTGGCCCATTGGGTGGGTGTGGCTTTGGTGGTAACGGCAGACTAGGTGGGACTAAAAAGTTCAATCAATCAATTCCAACTTTGCGAGATCTTTTTTTTTCCCCGCGAGAAGTTGAAATTGATTGATTGAACCTTTTTTTTTTTGCACACGGCGGCGGAGGCCTAAAGCAAAAAGGTTTTATAAAACCCAGCTGAAGGCCTAGGACTGGGGCGACGGTGCCCCGTGCCCACAGAGAGGGCTCTGCGTGCCACCTGTGGCACATGTGCCATAGGTTCGCCACCATGGCTGTATACTATTCCGGACAAATGGCTGTCCAAGCTCTTAAAAACCTCCAGTAATCTTGGAGTCCTCCTCAAGTTGAGTCGTACAAGCTACATCCGTGTAGTTTCCCTCTGTTTTCAACCATAATATAGAAGTGCTTTGCCACTGCAAATATATTGTTGAAGGAAAAGTCTTCATCATGGTTCAGTCCAAGCCGGGAATAAACAAAATGGAGACTGCTTTAGAAAGAAGGTTGCAGTTTATTGAAGAGGAGAGCCAGACAGAAAGATGGCTCTGGAAGAAAAAAGAGAATGAGCACATGTAGGGAGTGGGTTTTTATACCCTCTGGAGCCTTTTGTTTGGAGTTGTTCCTGTGGCATGAACTTTGACCTGAGTCTGAGTGTGGCCTTTGGTATCTGTGGGTTAATCCTATTACGTCCTGTCTTAGAGTTTGGGTGGGGTATGTAGATTTTAGGTGTCTTTGTCTTCTTAATCTTCTAGCTTCAACCTTCCTGAATGGTTTACATCTGCATTTCTACAGAGCTGGTTTCTGCTTGGGGGAGGGAGACTTGGGGCTATTAAGAAAACTGGGCATGTTTTTCTGCCTCTTTAAGATCCTTTGAGGAAATATATTTTTCTGCCCTTTTAATATTTCCTTCTTTGGGGGGTTGACTTCCCACAATATCTTTCCGAATATTTTTTTTCCAGTCTATTCTACAACATCTTTAAACCTTGATCTTTTCTCTCCTTTTGTAGAATGGATGAGAATTATAATCTCCTTCCACACGGGGTAAATTTCCAGGATGCGATATTTCCGGACACGCAGGAAAACCGGCGGATATTTTCAAGCCTTTTCCAATTTTCCAACTGCAGTCAAGGGCCCCACACTGCCATGTTCTCCAGCGATTGGGAGACGCAAGAAGACAACAGGGTAAGGCTATTTTGGTGTATATGTTTTTTTTCCTTCCAGGAACCAGTTACCAAACAGAAGATTGTCGGATGCAAGTTTCTTTTTAGCTGTATGAGATTGTCAGTCATCCAGGACAGGGTGGTCCCCAAAGGTGCTTTTTGAAAAGGCAAACTGGATTTTATTTTTCCTTCAAGGCATTTCGCTTCTCATCCAAGAAGCTTCTTCACTTCTTTGAAGAAGTTGCATATTTGAAAAAAACATTCGTAACTTTTCAGAGAGTCTGTTTGAAGAAAGGATCTAGCATTGGGTTTATTGCCGCCCTGAGTCCGCTAGGAGAAGGGCGGGGTATAAATTGAATAAAACCTAAAACCTAAAACCTATTGCAGTGGTGGGATTCAGCCGGTTTGCACCACTTCGGCAGAACCGGTAACTAATTTTTTTGTTGCCCAGGCCCAGAATGGACTTCCGGAAGCAGCATCCACACAAGAGAACCGGTTGTTCACCTGTTTGAATCCCACCACTGGTTTATTGTATCTTTTATGGTTTCCTTCTTGTGACTCTGGCATCACTATGACCTTGAGGGTGTAGCTCACTCACCAATTTTAATCAACATGTTTCCAAAGAGAGATTATTTGCAGGAACTCCTGTAACTTTTGTTTGTTCTCTTTTTTGTTTTCTACCTCAAGTAAATACAGCTAGTCCTCAACGTACAACAGTTCGTCTAGTGGCCGTTCGGAGTTACAACGGAACTGTAAAAAGTGACTTAGGACCGGTTTTCACTTCTGACAGTTGCACATCCCCGCGTTCACGTGATCAAAATTCACATGCACTTGGCAACTGACTTGTACTTATAACGGTTGCAGTGTCCCAGGGTCATGTGATCCCTTTTTGCGACCTTCTGACAATAAGCCGGTTGTTAAATGAATCCCCCATTGACTTAGCTGACAAGCTAAGTCAATGGGGGATTCATTTAACAACCGGCTTATTGACTTAATAACTGTGGTGATTCGGTTAACAACTGTGGCAAGAAAAGTCGTAAAACGGGACAAAACTCAAAACTTAACAACGGTCTCACTTCTTAACGGGAATTTTGAGCTCGGTTGTGGCTGAGGACTACCTGTAGTGGTTTTGTAGGAATAATATGTCTTTTGTGTGATTTTAATAGAAGAAAAATGAGGGAGAGAGATATTTATCTGCAAAACTGTGTTTATTCTAAGTAAACACCCACCTGTCATTTTACATAGCGGCTTTTGTGCAAAAGGCACTTTGGGTTGTATTGGAGAAAAGGCTGGATCACTGACCTAAGAAACTAAAAACATATGTTTATTTATTTATTCTGGTCTGAGATTAGAATAAAATATGGATTGATTAAAAATAAACACTTGCCCAGTTGTATGGGGGTGGTGGTGGTCTAAAGGAGAAATACTGGATGCTTGTTGACATGGTTTTAATCACGGAATCACCCTGTTTCATTCACTGGATGTTACAGAAGAACCGTGATGTTGTCTTCCATCTATACCCTTCCTGTGTTGGCTTTCCTGCTAGAAAAAGGTGGAATAAATGCACAACAATATTTTTCACAGAATTATGGGTTGGAAGATCATCTAGCCCAGGGGTAGGCAACCTTGGCTCTTTTATGACTCGTGGACTTCAACTCCCAGAATTCCCGAGCCAGCCATGCTGAGGGGAAAGGGAGAGGTTTCTAAGCTGAGCCATGCTGGCTCAGGAATTCTGGGAGTTGAAGTCCACGAGTCATGAAGGAGCCATAGTTTCCCTCATGCTGGCTCAGGAATTCTGGGAGTTGAAGTCCACGAGTCATAAAAGAGCCAAGGTTGCCTACCCCTGATCTAGCCCAACCTTCTACTCAGTGCAGGGTTAAATACATCGTCTTTGGCTGCAGTCTTAATTTGAAGGTGTCCAGAAGTTGAAGAACATGTAACACTTCATGGGCCAGCTTGTTCCACTGTCTGAGGCCTTGTAGAGTTTTGGATTTCCATCTGATGTCTATTCTGAGCATCCTTTTTATTCTTCTAACCTTTTGGTTCTAGTCTGGTCTTCTGGGACCAGAGAGAATAAGTCCAGTTCCTTTCTGTGCAAAAAAACAAAAAACAAAATTCAGAAGAAGGCAATCATATCTTTGCCAGTTGATAAGCTAAATATACTATATCATTACCAGCTCCTTTACCTTTAAAAAAAAAATTAAACAAAAAACAGTACTATACAACAGATTAATTAATTATTAAATTGTACAAAGCGAATGGCAATTATAGCACTGGAACCCCTTTCTTGATATATTACATTAATATAAATCACCTAAATAAATCACATATTCATTTAATCATGTCATAGCAATGTATCCAACCGCACATAAAAAATAAGGTTTTGTACTTGTAAAAAAAAACCAGGGTGGAATCCATGCTATAAATATCTTGCGGTCTTTTTTTTTATTAAGAGGGGGGGAAATTAATATTTATTTGCTACGTATATGTAGGGACATGGGTCTATACATATGTTGTTCATAGTATGTTTAGGTGTGTGTCATGTATGTGTTCACTTTGAGAGCGGGCAACTAAATTTCATTTTTGATGTGTGCCATTGTGCCCACAGTAAAAAAATGACAATAAAGGTTATCTTATTTTATCTTATCTTATTTTCGAAAATGGATATATTGCACCTTTCTTGAATCTAGAACTTTGATAGCCAGTTCCTTTAGCTATTTCTGAGATGGCTTCCATATATTTTATCCAAATTTGTCCCTGTCCTTTTTTGAACTGCGATATTCTTAATAGGACACAATCTTCCCTTGACCTGCTCGTGCTGGGAACTCATAGTGCAGAAATATCTACCCTGGCTGTGTAGAAGAATCATAGTATCGTCTATCTAAAGTTTACTATTCTTGGCTACTCTGGCATTGTCGAAACGTCTCCCAAGGGGGAATTCCACGGCAAGGATTTAATTCCCTCACCACTCTCTTATGCTCGCTTCGAGTAAAAGCGATTAACCATCCCAGTGACTTTTAAAGAACAGTTGTCCAAAATCAAAGCGCTAGAATTGGAAACTGAGAAGTAAATGTATTACAGAATAAGAAACAGCTGTCCTGTCCCCTGTCCCCCCCATCTTTTGCACCTGTGTGTAAAGCAATGGCTCTAAGAATCTATATTTAAATAGCACTTTCTGGCCTTTATTTGCAATTCTTCCAGCACTTTTCTCTTTCCTTAAATATGCAAACATTCATCACATTTTTTTTCCCCAACTGCAAAGATCCCAGAGGCCCTTTCCAGGCTAGGCTTTCTGTTGGTTGTTTCTTAAATAATTTTAAATAATTAATTGATTCATGGCGGATCGGGTGATTCTGATGGGGGATTTATTCTTGTATTTTAATTTGGATTGGTTTTATTTTTTTATTTTTTTTAAAAAAAAATGGTTGCCCCTCAAGTTACTTGGGGAGAATCAGAATCAGAATCCTAATCCAAATCCTAATCCGTATCCGAATCCGAATCAGAATCCGAATCAGAATCAGAATCAGAATCAGAATCAGAATCAGAATCAGAATCAGAATCAGAATCAGAATCAGAATCAGAATCAGAATCAAACTGGAAGGGACCTTGGACAGTGGTGGGATTCAAATAGGTGAACAACCGGTTCTCTGTGTGGATGCCACTCCGGAAGTCCATTCTGGGCCTGGGCAACAAAAAATTAGCTACCGGTTCTGCTGAAGTGGTGCGAACTGGCTGAATCCCACCATTGACCTTGGAGGTCTTCTAGTCCGGCGGCCCCCAACCTTTTGAGCACCAGGGACCAGTTCCTTGGAGAAAGGTTTTCCCGCGGACTCTAGGGGCCATGGTTTTACGTGCTGCCTGCATCCCGTGGATGGGGCTTCTCTTGTTTGCGCAGCCCGATTGCTGGCATGCCGTGGACTGGTGCCGGTCTGTGGACCAGGGATTGGGGACCCCTTTTCTAGTCCAACTTCTGCTCAAGTAGAAGACCATATACCAATATCATTTCAGACAACAGATTTTCAATCTCTTCTTATAAACCTCCAGTGATGAAGCACCCACAACCTCTAAAGGCAAACTGTTCCACTGGTTAATTGTTCTCACTTTTAGGAAGTTTCTCCTTAATTCCAGGTTGCTTCTCTCCTTGATTAGCTTCCATCCATTTTTTCTTGTCCTGCCCTCTGTTGCTTTGGAAAATAAGTAGACCCCCCTCTGCTTTGTGGCAGCCCCTCAAATACTGGAATACTGCTATCATGTCACCCCTTGTCCTTCTTTTCTCTAGACTAGCCATAGCTAATTTCTACAACAGTTCATATGTTTCATACGTGTGGGTGGTCACCCACATTAAATACATAAACAAATAGGTAAAATAATGTGTGTTATGTTTTTAAAGTGGCTTTAGCCTGGGGATAAGTGGGAACTATAAACATGGTTGACTGGGGAATTCTGGGAGCTGAAATCCACATATCTTAAAGTTGCCAAAGTTAAGAAATGCTGCATTTCAGGAATCACGAGTTGCTCAGTTCAAATGTTCACCAAGCAAGACCTAAAATGGCAATTTTGAAAGCTCAGGGGTTTACGTCTGTTGGAAAAATAGCCAGCCAGCTTCATTAACAAAAGGGCACTTAGTTCAATTACATATTTCTCGTTGTGTTTCCCATACAGACAGCCAGGGACTTCGTTTAAACTGCCACGAGATGAATCAAACTGGCAACCTACAAATTTGATAAATAATGCAGTGAGTCAGTCAATGGTCTGTTTTTCTTCCATTAATTCCATTCCTCTGCCTGTTTTCTTCTCTGTTGGCAAACTTTGGGCTTTTCTTAAGTCATCCGATTCCGCTTCCCTTATAAAAGAACGGTGTTGTTTTACTTATATAAAGATTTAGGGACGATTAGTTGGGAAAAACAGTTCCTAGAATTTCTGCCAAAGTGGATTTTTGGGAGAAGTCAGGGTACAGAGCAAAATAGCAGGCTGCAGACTTCTGGAAGAACAAGAGTGCACAAAATATTTCGCAAGGGTGCCCCCCTTGTTTTTAAAAACTCCTATCTTGGAAGACAGCGACACTTAAGAGTTTTAGATACTCTGTTAATTTTAAGCCATGTGGCTTTTGTTCAGAGTTACGCAGTACAGAACGCGAAGCTGTTTTGTCACAGTGATTATTTTATTAGCAAAGGGAAAAAGAGTTAATTAGTTCCAATAGTTAGGAAATATAACTTTCCCCCGTTTACAGGTGGTCTTCCACTTGCGTATACAATTGAGTCCAAAATGTATGTAGTTCAGTGAGAAACTTGTTGTCAGTTTTGGCCCGTTTTACGACCTTTCCTGCCACACTTGTTAAGTGAATCACTGCAGTTGTTAAGTTAGGAACACGGTTTTTAAGTGAGCCTGCCTTTCCCGTTGACTTTGCTGGTCAGAAGTTCGCAAAAGGGGATCACGTGACCCCAGGACACAGCAACAGTCATAAGTACAAGTCAGTTGCCAAGTGCCAGAATTTTGATCATGTGACCGCAGGGATGGCTGCAACGGTCGTAAGTGTGAAAAACGATCGTAATTCACTTTTTTCAGTGCCGTTGTAACTTTGAACGATCGCTAAATGAACTGTTGTAATTCGAGGAGTATCTGTATCTGTATCTGGGGCAACGCCATGTGTGCCCACAGAGAGATCTCCGAGTGCCGCCTCTGGCACGCATGCCATAGGTTCGCCACCACTGCTATAGGGCATTACATGCCAAAATAAACAGACACAAAGACAGTTTTCCTCCCCCCCCATGCCATCACTCTGCTAAACGCCCAATTCCCACAGCACTGTGGTGCTGGAGAAGACTCCTGCGAGTCCCCTGGACTGCAAGGCGATCCAACCTTCCAATTAAAAGTATTTTAAGACCTAAACCCATTTCATTAAGAACTCAACTATGTTCTTACAAATGGTTCTTTACTGTCTTCTAAAGAAACTGAGCTAACGTAGGGCAGATAAAGTTGGAAAAACAATACATTCCTACCCAGAAATCTTTGGAAGTCTTCAGCTGTCCCCAAAGTAAACTAGTTTAATTAATTCAGCTGGCCTCATCAAAACCAGACACTGGTACAGCATTATTCACCGAATAATAGCAGAAAAGCTGACAGGAGCTACCAAATAACCTCTATTAGCAAACCTGGCTAGTTTACTCCTCCTAAAACTCATTGTGTTATCTAAAATGCTTCTGTTCCATGGGAGAGTAAAAAATATCTTCCTCTGATGTTAATTGCAAGCTCCAGATGTTACTTGTAAGCAACTCTTCGCATGCCATGTGTAATTTAATTGGACAGATAAGACAGTGAAGATTCTGCAGCTGAGACCTGTGCTTACTCAGAAGTAAATCCGTTAACTACCATAAAGATTATTCCCGCATGCACATGATAAGCAACCTGGAATATGTTTGCTTGATGGAAAGAAACCCCACTGAGTTCCAGGAGTAAATTGGTATTTTATTATGTTTAAAATCGATAGTAGGCGAGTCCTACCACAATACATTTGCCAATAAAAGAGAACATTTGTAGCTCCTGGTTGAAATGAGGGCACCTTGATGATCTCTGAGCTTGGTGGGGTTTTTTTGCAGACGTTTCATCACCCCATGAGGTGACATCATCACCCAGGTAGCCCAGTAGCGCCATGGCGGCCACACCCTCTGCCCGTGCCCCGCAGCATCAACTGTGCGGGATGGGGCATGAGGGCAGAGTCTTGTCTACGTTGCCCGGCTGCCATGTCCTTGGCTGCACTGCTCCGTGTGGGCCACGCTCAGAGATAACTCTCCTCCAGGGGGGCTGCTGATGAGGGGATCGTGGGGGGAGGCGAGGCTGGGGCAACACCAGTGTCTGCGAGTGCCGCCTCTGGCACGCGTGCCATAGGTTCGCCACCACTGCTATAGGGCATTACATGCCAAAATAAACAGACACAAAGACAGTTTTCCTCCCCCCCGCATGCCATCACTCTGCTAAACGCCCAATTCCCACAGCACTGTGGTGCTGGAGAAGACTCCTGCGAGTCCCCTGGACTGCAAGGCGATCAAACCGGTCAGTCCTAGAGGAGACTGTTCTTTAGAAGGCCAGATCCTGAAGTTGAAACTCAAGTACTTTGGCTACCTAATAAGAAGGAAGGACTCACTGGAGAAGAGCCTGATGCTGGGAAAGATTGAGGGCAATAGAAGAAGGGAATGACAGAGAATGAGGTGGCTGGATGGAGTCACTGAAGCAGTA
>NW_015387746.1:187016-214954 GCF_001527695.2 Protobothrops mucrosquamatus | reverse complement strand
ACTGAGTGGCGCCGGCCTTGCGCGCATGCGCAAGGCGGGAAAAGACCGCCTTGTGATTGGTTGGATTTGCCCGGGGATCAGAAGGTATAAATAGAGGCCTGCGTGCCTCTGCTCGGGTTGTTCGTAGATTGGAAGCAGAGAATAAAGACTTGTTAGAAATGCTTCGTCTCAAGCGCCATTATTCTCCGGACTTAACAGTAGGCATGAGCTTAAATGGACTCCAGAAGATGGTAGAGGACAGGAAAGCCTGGAGGAACATTGTCCATGGGGTCGCGATGGGTCGGACACAATTTTGCAACTAACAACAACAACAATGAAGCTGTGGAGGGCCACCATAAAAAATACAAGAACACCCAAATGTCTATGAAAATTCTCAGTCATCCAGGTCATGGTTGTCTCAAAGGTGTTTTTTTTCAAAAGGCAATTGGACTTTCTTGTTTGTTTTTTCCCCTTGAAAATGTTTCACCTTTCATCCAAGAAGCTTCTTCAGTTCACCTTTGGGACAAGAAAACCCAACGCAAATGTCCAGTCAAACCTTTGCAGACCTGGCTTTCATTTTACTTGTATGATTGCCCAAGGGGAATTCATCTTGATACATCTATTTCAAAGAAAACATAGGCTTGTTTACTCTTTCAGTGAACTGTTGGGTAACTGGAGACATCTTAGAAAAGAAAGATGGATGCAAGAGTCAAAACAGCAACAGGCATAGTGTACAGTTCCAGATGTGCACCAGGAGGAAAAAAAAAACCCTGGGATTCTGCTGGACTCAAAATCCCAGCTACCACGAGCATCTGTTCGACTTGATCTTATTCTGGGCACTATTTACTTTGCCTTTTTAACCTGCTGAGAATTTGGAAAAACAAGAAAGGAAGCCAGAATCAGGAAGCCGTGGAACTTGCTGCTACTGAGAACTAGCAGGAAAAGACAATTATTTGGAGTGAATATTTGGAAACGTCCTCCAGCTAAGTGCGGTCCAGTTTTTTTTTTAAGAGGTTCCGTCTGCCTCTTCCATTAGCAACTGTCCCGGGGATGCCAAGGTGGGCCCGCCAAACGCATTTTAAATGTCAAAAGACATAAAGCAGAATTCAATGCAGCTGAAAGATTGTATCTCCCTTAAGCCACAGAAAGTGATGAGGTTCCAGACAAAGTTGCAAGTCTCATTTACCAGCAGCTGGCAATTTTTTGTTTTTTGTTTATAAACGGTATGTCTTGTAGGTTCTCGTACACTTCTCCAGATGCTTCATGAGAGGTCCACAAGAACGAGAAAATAGGTCTTTAAACTGAAAAACAGTAGCATCTCCAAATATTTCCTTTTAGAGGAACATACCTGGTCCTGCAATGCAGACAGAAGGATGCAATTTTCAATCCTTTTAGAAAGAGATTTTGATCCATTCTCCAACCAACCAAACCCATTCCCAGCCCCATTGCTTTGTCACAATTATAGGTTGGCAACAGTTCCTGGAAGACAAAAACCAATGATGTCACCCTCCCATTCAATGTCAACATGACCTCAGGGCATGTTTTTTTCTCTACTCCATTTCTTCATCCCAGCGAATAGAGTAGAGTAGAGTAGAGTAGAGTAGAGTAGAGTAGAGTAGAGTAGAGTAGAGTAGAGTAGAGTAGAGTAGAGTAGAGTAGAGTAGAGTAGAGTAGAGCTGGAACAGACCTTGGAGGTCTTCTAATCCAGCCCCCTGCTCAAGCAGGAGAACCTATACTATTTCAGACAAGTGACTATCTAGTCTCTTCTTAAAAACCTCCAGTGATGGAGCATTCATAACTTATGGAGGCAAGTCATTCCACTGGTTAATTGTCCTCACTGTTAGGAACTTTCTTTTTAATTCCAGGTTGTTTATCTCTTTGGTCAGTTTCCAACCTTGTTTCTTGTCCTGCCCTCTGGTGCTTTGGAGAATAATTTGACCCCCTCTTCTTTGTGGCAGCCCCTTAAATACTGGAATGCTGCTATCACGTGGCCCCTGTTTCTTCTTTTCTTTAGACTAGCCAAACCCAAGTCCTGCAGCCATTCTTCATATGTTTTAGTCTCCAGGCCTTTGATCACTTTAGTTGCTCTTCTCTGAACTTTTTCCAAGGTCTCCACATCTTTTTTGTAGTATGGTGACCAAAACTGGCTGCAGCATTCCAGGTGTGGTCTTACTAGGGTTTTATAAAGCGGTACTAATACTTCGCGTGATCTTGATTCTATGCCTCTGTTTATACAACCCAGGATTGTATTAGCCTTTTTTGGCTGCTGCTGCACACTGCTGGCTCATAGTCAAGTGATCGTCCACTAGGACTCCAAGGTCCCTCTCACAGTTGCTGTTTTTGAGCCAGGTCTCACCCAATCTGTACTTAAACCTTTGATTTTTCCTGCCTAAATGTAAAACTTTGCTTTTCTCCACATTACAATTAATCAAGAACATCTCTTGGTGCTGGGGGGGGGGAGATACATTTGGATACTTTAAATTTGTATGTCCGAATTCAGTGTAACTGGGCATGTCATTGTTTTTCTCGGCAGTTCCCCACAGGATTTCCAGGGCCCATTAGTTTTGCACTGTGTTCAGTGGTTCTTACAGCAAAACTGACGTGATGAAGGTTTGTTCTTCAATCAGCTTCTCAATGAACTTGATATTGATTTGGATTGAGCAAGACTGACTGGCCCAGGGCTCACCCAGGTGGCTTCCATACATAAAAAGGACTAATATCTGGGCTTCTCCTGCTCACAATCCAGGAGCTTAACCACCACACCATGCTGGCTTCCTGGAAGTTGCTAACATACATTTATTTATATGTATTATTATGGCTGATCATATAGTCAGCCAGATGTTCAGGCTGGATTTGGCATTTTTTATCTACCAGCTGAGTTTTCTCCAAGGATCTGAGATTGGCAGATGCCGATGTTTAGTGGTGTTAAAAGTATCATTGTTGGATGTAAGCTGTTCCAAGTCAAGCTGCCTTTTGCAATTGACTAATGGTGATTTTGTCAATGCCGCAGGTGTCCAAGTGATGCTCCAGATGTTTTGGGATTGCACCCAAGGCCCCTATGACTATTGGCACTGCCTTTGCTTTGTTTTGCCACAGTTCTATTTCTATTTGCAGGTTTTTGTATTTTGTGATCTTCTCCAGTTCTTTCTCTTTCATTCTGCTGTCCTCAGGTACTGCCACGTCCACTACCAGACTTTATTGTCTTTCTTATCAACAGTTGTTAATCTATTGTAATTTTCCTACTTAAAACAAGAGATGGCAGATACAGAATCAATAACGCAAGAGATAGGCAGACGCTTAAATGCTTTCCATTCCATTACAGAGGGTATGAAATAGGGAATTCCAGTAGAAGCAAGAAATTTCTCTTTTCCCCCGAAACCTTCCTTCAATGGTTTGACTTTGTTGAAAGAAAAATCTTCACCAGGGTCCAGTCCAAGCTGGGAATAAACAAAATGGAGACTGCTTTAGAAAGAAGGTTGTAGTTTATTGAAGAGCAGAGCCAGAAAGGAACGTGGCTCTGGGAAAGCTGACCACATGGAGCTGGGAATGGTGGGTTTTTATACCTTCTTGGGCTTTTTGTGTTTGAGGTTGTTTCCTGTTCCTGTGGCATGAACTTTGACCTGAGCTTTTGAACAGGTCCTTTTGGAATTCTGATGGTGGTGGGTTAATCCTATTATGTCCTAAAGATGTTTTTAGAGTTTGGGTGGGGGATGTAGATTTCAGAGGTCCTTGTCTTTCTAACCTCATCAGCTCCAAGCTTCCTGGCCCCAATCTTCCTGAATAGGATTATCAAATCTGCATTTCTACAGACCTGGTTCCTGCCTAGTTCCTCCTTGGGGCTATTAAGAAAAACTGGGCCTGCTTTTTTGCCTTTAAGATCCTTTGGGGAAATACAATATTCTGCCTTTTAATATTCCCAAAATATTTCTTTCTCAAGGAAGGCGGGTGTGTGTGTGCTGTCCTCCCACAACTTCTTTTACTTCCTGGAGAAATCTTTAGATTTTTGGTTGATTGAGACCTTCCATACTTATTAGAAATGAGGAGGTGATAAGCCACCTGGGAAAGTCAAGGGAAATCATCAAGACAATTAAAAAACGAAAATTAGAATATTTCAGACATGTGATGCGACACCCAGAAAAATATGGCACACTCCATTTAATCTTCCAGGGAAAGATTGAAGGCAAACCAGGTCCAGGCAGAAGAAGAACATCGTGGCTTCAAAATCTAAGGGACTGGTTTGGACAAAACTCAGCAGCACTTTTTCGTGCGGCTGCTGATAAAAACAGGATCGCCAACATGATCACCAACGTCCGATAACGGATATGGCACAACAACAAGAAGATACTTACTTTGATATATAGATGGGATATTTCTCTGCCAGGTAACTGTAGCTCTGTGAAATGGCTGATTAAGTAACCCACCATCACATCTTCAGAGATTTGTGTTAACTGGTTAGCCTTTTCAAGATCTGCTAGCCTTGAAGAAGAACGACTTGTGGTCACCTCCACAAAATTATACGTAGCATAAGGCAGCATCCTGTTTTTATTGGCTTTCTAAACACATATCGGAAATTGTGACTAAATTTAAAAAAAGCCACAAGCCTTACTAGCAAGTCATTTGAAAACAAAAAGTGTACCTAACATCTAATTTCCACCAACTTTGTGGTGAAATGGAAGGTGACACTAATTATATCCCATGTTTGAGGGCAGTGAGAGATTTATCTCCTCATAATTAAGACCATGTTTCCCTTCTAGTCATTTTCCAGAGAAAGGCTACAGAAATCAAAATATGTTGTTATCTGGGGAATAATGTCCTAAATTCAAATTTTCCTGTTTCATTTTAAACATGGCTCTGAGTGATGTTTACTCTGCATTAAATAGAAAAGCTGTAGATCTTTTCAAATCAGTGGAATGCAAGCCACTCCATAAATTAATTCTGTTCTTTAAAATAAGATATTATAAATATCTTTAAAACATTAAAATATTTAGCGGCTGTTAAGGAGATGAAAAAGTAAGCTTTTTTTCTTTAATATGGAGATGGTTGGGAAAATTTCCGAGCCATATTTATTCAAACTCAGAAACTTTAAAAGCAAAAGCTTAGAAAAATGCTTGGCTGAAAGAGCAACTGGTTATTATTATTATTAGAGTTTTTCATCAGATAGATCGGAACATTTAGTCATCTTGCATAAGAAACTTTCTCTGGAAAATGGACTAACAGAGCCAAATGTTATTCTTAAATTTAAATATTATTTGGCACTGACATATTCAAAAACACTGCTTTACAATGGCAAATGATCTTGACAGATAAACATGGTATGTGTTGATATATACACTTGGAACACTGCATCTAGTTTTGATGGCAACGTTGCAAAAAAAAGAATCTGGAAAGAGTGCAGAGAAGAACAACAAAGATGATTAGGGGGATGGAGGCCAAAACATATGAAGAACGGTTGCAGGAATTGGGTATGCCTGGTCTAGAGAAAAGAAGGATTAGGGTTGACATGATAGTAGGACTAGGGGTGACATGATAGCAGTGTTCCGATATTTGAGGGGCTGCCACAAAGAAGAGGAACGTATTCTCCAAAGCACCTGAAGGCAGAACAAGAAGCAACAGATGGAAACTAATCAAGGAGAGAAGCAACCTGGAATTAAGAAGAAATTTCCTGTCAGAACAATCAATCAATGCAATGAATTGCCTCCAGAAGTTGTGGGTGCTCCATCACTGGAGGTTTTAAAGAAGAGATTGGACAGCCACTTGTCTGGAATGGCATAGGGCAGTGATGGCGAACCTTTTAGAGACCGAGTGCACAAAAACTGGCCCCACCCCTGCCCCGCCCTGCTCCACCCCCTGCCCTGCCCCCACAACGCCCCACCCTGCATGCTTGCAGGACCACTCACCGCCTCCAGGGCCCACCGCAGATTGCCCAGGCAGCCCAGCAGCACCATGGCAGCCACGCCCTCTGCCCGCACCCCGCAGCATCAACTGTGCGTGTTGGGGCGTGAGGGTAGAGTCTTGTCTACGCTGCCTGGCTGCCATGTCCTTGGCTGCGCTGCTCCACGTGGGCCACGCTCGTGGGCAACTCTCCTCCAGGGGGGGTTGCTGGTGAGGAGGGGGTCGCGGGTGGAGGCAAGGCTGGGACAACGGCACGTGTGCCCACAGAGAGGGCTCCGAGTGCCGCCTCTGGCACCCGTGCCATAGGTTCGCCACCACTGGTATAGGGTCTCCTGTTTGAGCAGTGGGATGGACTAGAAGACCTCCAAGGTCCCTTCCAACTGTGTTATTCTGTTTCACAGTTGCAACTTGAAGCGCAATTAATGTCCATCTTGAACCTCCAGGCCATTGAGAAGATCCTAGTGCAATCAAGCGGTAGGCAAAACTTACTATCCCTAATCCAGAGACTCAGAGCTAGACAATAACGTTACTTGGGGGTGACTTCCTTACGATGAGGTCTTTCCTTCCTGGCACTCAAGATCGCTGTTGTGCCCATGGGGAGGGCACAAAGGAAGGGTTACTTCTCAATTCGGAGGCATGGGAGACTGGACTGCTGGATCTAGTCTGTGAAAAAGGCTCCGCCCGTCGGCTCAGGGGTGGAAGGAGCTCGCAATTGCTGCAGAAAGAGATGTGACTTCAGCCGAGGGATCCTTTGCTTCCCAAAGGCCTTTAGAGCAGTCAACCAGGAGAAGTCAAAAGGAGAGGAATTTCACTGTCATCTCTTCATCCATCTCTAAGAGAATGTGACATTTCCTTTTCTTCTCTCCCAGTAAACATCGTTTAACATTAGAATGCTTACCAGACACTTTGCAAAAAGGCCCAGTCTCTGGAAGGAAAGCAAACCCAAACCTCTTTTTATAAACCAAGATAAGCCCCGGCTTTGAAATGTAAACAAAACGCTTAGAAAGGGCTGTTAGACAAGCCAGAACTTGCTCCGGGTGACAATCTGCCTCCCGTGCTCTCTGGAGCTTCTTAAACTAGATGAGAAGGCTTCGGGGTGGTTTTTGTGTTTTTTTTGCTTTCTTTTTTTGGAGGGCTTTTTCTTCTTTAATTTCATTTTCAACCTTCTTCCTTTGCTGAGGTCCTGTATTCAAACGTTCCACCTGTCAAACGGCTGGCAAAGCTTTGCGTTCGAGAGACAGGGTTGAAAGATCTCAAGTGAAAATAAAACAAATCCATTTTCTAGACATCCCTGATCTAATTTCAGGAGTCTATCAGCGGGCACAGCAGCGCCTGCATTTTCTACGTTGCATGAGAAAAGCACATCTTCCTTCCCCTGTCCTGACCACTTTCTACAGGGGGACGATCGAGAGCATCCTGTCATACAGCATCACAGTCTGGTTTGGAAGCATCCCTCCTTCAGACAGGAAGGCAGTGCGGAGAGTGGTGAGGACGGCAGAAAAGATCATTGGCAGTTCTCTCCCTTCCATCCAGGACATGGAACATAAGCATTGCTTGAGCAGGGTCCGCAAGATTGTCTGGGACACTACACACCCTCTTCACAACTTGTTTTTCTTGTTACCTTCTGGGAGGAGGGGGCTCCATGGTATCCGAAGCAGAACCTCCAGATTCAGTCACAGTTTTCTTCCATACAGTGTTAATCTTGTGAACTCTAAAGCTTCCTCCTTCCATTATGTATTCAAGATGGACAATGATTAATATTTATATGTTACTTATATGTAAAGGTGTAGGTCTGTACATATGTTGTATATAGTATGGTTTTTAAATGTGTCTTATGTATGTGTACACTTTGAGAGCAAGCAACTAAATTTCATTTTTAATATGTGCCATTGTGCTGTGGGAAGTCAGCCCCCCAGAGAAGGAAATATTAAAAGGGCAGGAAAATATATTTCCTCAAAGGATCTTAAAGAGGCAGAAAAGCATGCCCAGTTTTTTTCTTAATAATCCCAAATCTCCCTTCCCCAAGCAGAAACCAGCTCTGTAGAAATGCAGATGTAAACCATCAGGAAGGTTGAAGCTAGAAGCTTAGGAAGACAGACACCTAAAATCTACATACTCCATCCAAACTCCAAGAAGGACATAATAGGATTAACCCACAGATGCCAAAGGCACACAGGTCAAAGCATGCCACAGGAACAACTCCAAACAAAAGGCTCAAGAAGGTATAAAAACTCACTCCCTACATGTGCTTGCTCTCTTTTCTTCCAGAGCCATCTTTCTGTCTGGCTCTCCTCTTCAATAAACTGCAACCTTCTTCCATTTTGTTTATTCCCGGCTTGGACTGGACCACAATGAAGACTTTTCTTTCAACAGTGCCCACAGGAGAATAAATGACAATAAACCATGTTACTAACTTAACAACTGCAGTGATTCACTTAACAACTGTGGCAAGAAAGGCCATAAAATGGGAGCAAAACTCACTTAACAAACATATCGCTTTGCAACAGAAATTTTGGGCTCAGTTGTGGTCGTAAGTCGAGGACCGCCTGTTTGTTGAAAATAAAGCCGCCCCCCCTTTAAAAGACCCATTGCCTTTTGAGTTCTCACAGGCATTTGCATAAGGCCTAAAAATGGAGACCCCTCCAGGGAAGAGAAATTAGAATTAAGTAATCTCGTCAACATAATCACCCTATGGTACTGCTTGGAAGAATCTTTTTTAACAAGAAAACTCAACGAGATCAGACAGAAGTCAAAGCACCGGCTGGGGGGAAATAAAATAAAAATGAAGAAAACTGTGTTTTGCAAACAGAGGATTGTGCACCCTGAAAAGCCTCCGCTAATTTTGCACACTGAACGCACAAAAATAAGAATCAGCACTGCAATGACAGAGATCAATGCATATTCCGAAAGTCTGATATATATAGATCATGTGGAGTGTTAATACCACTTTATAATGCCTTGGTAAGGCCACACTGACCAGGTTTGGTCATCACAATGTAAAAATACATACAAACCTGAGACTCTAGAAAGAGTACAGAGAAGAGCAACAAAGATGATTAGGAGACTGGAGGCTAAAACATGAAGAACAGTTGCTGGAATTGGGTATGTCTAGTTTAATGAAAAGAAGGACAAGGGGGGACATGATAGCAGTCTTCCAATATTTGAGGGGCTGCCCCAAAGAAGAGGGAGTCATCGATAAAAGGTTTCGTTGACTTCCGTCCTGTTCTTCGTTGCCTACCTTTGATTAGTTCCTCTCTTCGTTGGATCTTGATTCCTCTTTAAAGGACTGTCAATCTTGTTATTAGTCACCTTGTTTAACGGAAGTCTTCAATACACACGAGGTAGTGACCTCCAAAAATTCTTCTCTGACCTGTCGGTAAACAGACTTTACGCATAGGGTCTCCTGCTTGAGCAGGGGGTTGGACTAGAAGACCTCCAAGGTCCCTTCCAATGCTGTTATTCTGTTAGTTAAGCTTGCCCTAGCTCCCATCTGCTCCTCTAAAAAGTGATAAATGGATTTTTAAATCCGCTTAGCCTCTGCAAGTGAAAAGTAGATCTTTTCTGTGGATATTGTCCAACGAGATGTAATTGGGGGATTAAGGGCAATTTTGCATTGTAGCCTAAGCTATTTGTGGTCCAGGCTGTTTTCAGCCAGCCCAGAGAGTCCCGTAGGAATTACTGTGAATCAGAAATGGCAAAATTGAGTATTGGTTTATGAAGTAAACACAGCCTTCTTGATATAATGTTTGTTTCGGACCTATTAAATGGTTGGCTTAGTTCAATTAATAATCAGATGTTGAAGCCCAGGATGGGATTTGCTATCAGATTTTAGCAGCAGCAACGACTCTTTCATTTCCAAGCACGGCTAAGTTGATGGATGGATTTCTGAATTGCTTCCCTTTAATCTCTTGCCTGCTGCTTAAAAACCATCTTCAGCTCAAAGATTCTCCGGCTTAATCAAACGGAACTCTCTATTGTGGAATATGTGTATTCCATAACGATCTTTCCAACCAATAAAAACACCGCTTTATCTGCTGTTTCATTTGTGTTGTTGTCATGGGATTGTTTCATCTCCTTTGTGGGATGATGCCTGGAGAACCTTTAACGCACCTTGAATGAAATCAGCGAGTCAGAACTGAAGCTTTTGGAGTTTTCATGCTAGCTGAATCCAGCGAGTATAAAAACTCCCGTTTCCCCCTCTCAATTCATCTCTGCACACATTAGACCGGGAGAGCAGAGGTGACTATTAAATTACTTAGCAAGGTAAGCGTAATGTAATTATGCTCTTAATCTTTGCAGAATAGGTTAAGGGAAATCTCATTTGCGGGCTGGGGTTTATCAAAGCCATCCCTTTGAGTTTGCTGGGTGCAAATTAAAAAGTGTTCACTTTATTATAGCAAAGTAAGGGGGATTTCCCTCCCCCCCCATGGAAAAGACTCTCCTTTTGTCCCTAAGCTAAGCTAAGATCTAGAATTATTTGGGTTTTCCTAGAGCAGAGGTTTATTTGACCAGTTTTGGTCACCACGATGTAAAAAAGATGCTGAGACTCTAGAAAGAGTACAGAGAAGAGCAACAAAGATGATTAGGGGACTGGAGGCTAAAACTTACAAGGAATGGTTGCTGGAATTGGGGATGTCTAGTTTAATGAAGAGAAGGACAAGGGGGGACAGGATAGCAGTGTTCCAGTATCTCAGGGGCTGCCATAAAGAAGAGGGAGTCAAGCTATTCTCCAAAGCGCCTGAAGGCAGGACAAGAAGCAACGGATGGAAACTAATCAAGGAGAGAAGCAACCTGGAACTAAGGAGAAACTTCCTGACAGTGAGAACAATTAACCAGTGGAACAACCTGCCTCCAGAAGCTGTGAATGCTCCGACGCTGGATGTTTTTAAGAAGAGACTGGACAGCCATTTGTCCGAAATGTTATAGGGACTCCTGCCTGAGCAGGGGGTAGGACTAGATGACCTCCAAAGTCCCTTCCAACTCTGCTATTCTATTCTATTCTATTCTATTCTATTCTATTCCATTCCATTCCATTCCATTCCATTCCACTCCACTCCATTCCACTCCACTCTACTTCTATTCTGTTCTGTTCTGTTCTGTTCTTTTTGTTCTGTTCTTTTCCGTTCCGTTCCGTTCCGTTCTTTTCCGCTCCACTCCACTCCACTCCATTCCATTCCAGTCCACTCCAATTTTGGGGCTCCGTTGTAGTCGTAAGGATGTGGTCGTATCTGTACTATGAGTAGTTAGAATCATCCAGAGACTAGACATTCACCTGTCTGAGACAGTAGGTTCTCCTGCTTGAGCAGGGGGCTAGATTAGAAGACCTCCAAAGTCCCTTCCAGTTCTATTCTATTCTATTCTATTCTATTCTATTCTATTCTATTCTATTCTATTCTATTCTATTCAACATTCCTATTCTATTCTATTCTATTCTATTCTATTCGATTCTATTCGATTCAACATTTCTATTCTATTCTATTCTATTCGATTCGATTCGATTCGATTCGATTCAACATTTCTATTCTATTCTATTCTATTCTATTCTATTCTATTCTATTCTATTCTATTCTATTCTATTCTATTCTATCTTTTCTTAAAAATCTCCCATGATGGAGCACCACGATGAAGCCATCCATTGATTAATTGTTCTCACTATCAGGAAATTTCTCCTTGGTTCTAGGTTGCTTCTCTCAATTAGTCTCCATCCGTTGCTTCTTGTCCTGCTTCAGTTGCTTTGGAAAATAGCTTGACTGCCTCTTCTTTGTGGCAGCCCCTCAGATATTGGAAGACTGCTGTCATGTCATCCTTAGTCCTTCTTTTCATTAAACTAGGCATACCCAGTTCCTGCAACTGTTCTTTATATGTTTTACCCTCCAGCTCACCCTTCTCAGGAGCAAACTCCATAATTGATTTCCCTGTATTTGTTTCTCCAGCCAAGCATTGCAGAAACGCATCTGAAGAGTGCTTGTAGAGACTTTTGTTAAAACATCTCTCCCTTTGCTTCCAGTTTCAAGAACCGATAATTGCAAAAACATGCACAAATGCTTGAAAGCAGCCTCTTTTAACCAAAGATAAAAACCCGTTGGAGTGCCAGGGTGCTCCCATGGCAACTTGGCATGTTGTAAGACATATATGCTCGAAGGCACATAGCAAGCCAGCTGGGAGATCCCTGTGATTTTAACCAAAGCAGTTTAGATCAAGATTTCAGCCGAGAGAGCCTTAAGGATGCAAATTGCTTTGTGAAAAAAAAGTTCCACCAACTTTAAAGCTTGTTTGATATCCTCCTTCTTTTTGACAGTTTAAATAAAATCTGATTTTAAAAAAAATGAAGAAGGAACAAAACTAGCCCAACTAGCTGAGTGCTTTCAATAACGATGTATTTTTATCCTAAACGAAGTAATTCCTTTTTTTTCACTAGTTAAAAGAGCAGGATTTCACTGCAACCAGCATCCCAACCCAAAACCTGCTCAAGTATTCTCCCGGTATATTTAACAAACCATCTGCAAAACGGTTACAGAATTGAAGTACCGGTAACTATAATAAAAAACTTGGTCCCATTTGGTCAAGAGAAAAGACAATGATAGAGGAGGAAATTTGTAGCTCGGCGTTGAACGGTGGGGTCCTTGGTGCTCTCTGAGCTTGGTTGTTTTCTTGCAGACATTTTATGACCCAACTAGGGAACATCATCAGTAATAGAAGGGAGAGGAGGAGGAGGAGGAGGAGGAGGAGGAAGAGGAGGAGGAGGAGGAGGACTGTAGGGTCCTTGGTGCTCTCTGAGCTTGGTTGTTTTCNAGCTATTTTCCAAAGCAACTGAAGGCAGGACAAGAAGCAACGGATGGAAACTAATCAAGGAGAGAAGCAACCTAGAACTAAGGAGAAATTTCCTGACAGTTAGAACAATAATCAGTGGAACAAATTGCCTTCAGAAGTTATGTGTGCTCCATCACTGGAGGTTTTTAAGAAGAGACTGGACAGCCATTTGTCTGAAATGATAGGGTTTCCTGCTTGAGCAGGGGGTTGGACTAGAAGACCTCTGAGGTCCCTTCCAACTCTTTTATTCTGTTAGTTAAGCTTGCCCCAGCTCCCATCTGCTCCTCTAAAAAGTGATAAATGGATTTTTAAATCCGCTTAGCCTCTGCAAGTGAAAAGTAGATCTTTTCTGTGGATATTGTCCAACGAGATGTAATTGGGGGATTAAGGGCAATTTTGCATCGTAGCCTAAGCTATTTGTGGTCCAGGCTGTTTTCAGCCAGCTTAGAGAGTCCCGTAGGAATTACTGTGAATCAGAAATGGCAAAATTGAGTATCGGTTTATGAAGTAAACACAGCCTTCTTGATATAATGTTTGTTTCGGACCTATTAAATGGTTGGCTTAGTTCAATTAATAATCAGATGTTGAAGCCCAGGATGGGATTTGCTATCAGATTTTAGCAGCAGCAACGACTCTTTCATTTCCAAGCACGGCTAAGTTGATGGATGGATTTCTGAATTGCTTCCCTTTAATCTCTTGCCTGCTGCTTAAAAACCATCTTCCGCTCAAAGATTCTCCGGCTTAATCAAACTGAACTCTCTATTGTGGAATATGTGTATTCCATAACGATCTTTCCAACCAATAAAAACACTGCTTTATCGGCTGTTTTATTTGTGTTGTTGTCATGGGATTGTTTCATCTCCTTTGTGGGATGATGCCTGGAGAACCTTTAACGCACCTTGAATGAAATCAGCGAGTCAGAACTGAAGCTTTTGGAGTTTTCACGCTAGCTGAATCCAGCGAGTATAAAAAATCCCGTTTCCCCCTCTCAATTCATCTCTGCACACATTACACCGGGAGAGCAGAGGTGACTATTAAATTACTTAGCAAGGTAAGCGTAATGTAATTATGCTCTTAATCTTTGCAGAATAGGTTAAGGGAAATCTCATTTGCGGGCTGGGGTTTATCAAAGCCATCCCTTTGAGTTTTCTGGGTGCAAATTAAAAAGTGTTCACTTTATTATAGCAAAGTAAGGGGGATTTCCCTCCCCCCCATGGAGAAGACTCTCCTTTTGTCCCTAAGATAAGCTAAGATCTAGAATTATTTGGGTTTTCCTAGAGCAGAGGTTTATTTGACCAGTTTTGGTCACCACGATGTAAAAAAGATGTTGAGACTCTAGAAAGAGTGCAGAGAAGAGCAACAAAGATGATCAAGGGACTGGAGGCTAAAACATACAAGAAACGGTTGCTGGAATTGGGTATGTCTAGTTTAATGAAGAGAAGGGCGAGGGGGGACAGGATAGCAGTGATCCAGTATCTCTGGGGCTGCCCCAAAGAAGAGGGAGTCAAGCTATTCTCCAAAGTGCCTGAAGGCAGGACAAGAAGCAATGGGTGGAAACTAATCAAGGAGAGAAGCAACCTAGAACTAAGGAGAAACTTCCTGACAGTGAGAACAATTAACCAGTGGAACAACCTGCCTCCAGAAGCTGTGAATGCTCCGATGCTGGATGTTTTTAAGAAGAGACTGGACAGCCATTTGTCCGAAATGTTATAGGGACTCCTGCCTGAGCAGGGGGTAGGACTAGATGACCTCCAAAGTCCCTTCCAACTCTGTTATTCTATTCTATTCTATTCTATTCTATTCTATTCTATTCCATTCCACTCCACTCCACTCCACTCCACTCTACTTCTATTCTGTTCTGTTCCGCTCCACTCCACTCCATTCCATTCCACTCCACTGCAATTTTGGAGCTCCGTTGTGGTCGTACGGACGTGGTCGTATCTGTACTATGAGTAGTTAGAATCATCTAGAGACTAGACATTCACCTGTCTGAGACGGTATAGGTTCTCCTGCTTGAGCAGGGGGCTAGACTAGAAGACCTCCTGGAAGTCCCTTCCAGTTCTATTCTATTCTATTCTATTCTATTCTATTCTATTCTATTCTATTCTATTCTATTCTATTCTATTCTATTCTATTCAACATTCCTATTCTATTCTATTCAACATTCCTATCCTATCCTATCCTATCCTATCCTATCTTTTCTTAAAAATCTCCCATGATGGAGCACCACGATGAAGCCATCCATTGATTAATTGTTCTTACTGTCAGGAAATTTCTCCTTGGTTCTAGGTTGCTTCTCTCAATTAGTGTCCATCCGTTGCTTCTTGTCCTGCCTTTGGGTGCTTTGGAGAATAGCTTGACTCCCTCTTCTTTGTGGCAGCCCCTCGGATATTGGAAGACTGCTGTCATGTCATCCTTAGTCCTTCTTTTCATTAAACTAGGCATACCCAGTTCCTGCAACTGTTCTTTATATGTTTTACCCTCCAGCTCACCCTTCTCAGGAGCAAACTCCATAATTGATTTCCCTGTATTTGTTTCTCCAGCCAAGCATTGCAGAAACGCATCTGAAGAGTGTTTGTTGAGACTTTTGTTAAAACATCTCTCCCTTTGCTTCCAGTTTCAAGAACCGATAATTGCAAAAACATGCACAAATGCTTGAAAGCAGCCTCTTTTAACCAAAGATAAAAACCTGTTGGAGTGCCAGGGTGCTCCCATGGCAACTTGGCATGTTGTAAGACATATATGCTCAAAGGCACATAGCAAGCCAGCTGGGAGATCCCTGTGCTTTTAACCAAAGCCGTTTAGATCAAGATTTGCAGTCGAGAGAGCCTTAAGGATGCAAATTGCTTTGTGAAAAAAAAGTTTCTCCAACTTTAAGGCTCGTTTGATATCCTCCTTCTTTTTGACAGTTTAAATAAAATCTGATTTAAAAAAAAATAAAAATGAAGGAGCAAAACCAGCCCAACTAGCTGAGTGCTTTCAGTAATGATGTATTTTTATCCTAAACGAAGTAATTCCTTTTTTTTTCACTAGTTAAAAGAGCAGGATTTCTCTGCAACCAGCACCCCAACCCAAAAACCTGCTCAAGTATTCTCCTGGTATGTTTAACAAACCATCTACAAAACGGTTACAGATTTGAAGTAACTATAATAAAAAACGTGGTCCCATTTGGTCAAGAGAAAAGACGGTGATAAATCGACAGAGGAGGGTATTTGTAGCCCGGGGTTGAACGGTGGGGTCCTTGGTGCTCTCTGAGCTTGGTTGTTTTCTTGCAGACGTTTCATGACCCAACTAGGGAACATCATCAGTAATAGAAGGGAGAGGAGGAGGAGGAGGAGGAGGAGGAGGAAGAGGAGGAGGAGGAGGAGGACTGTAGGGTCCTTGGTGCTCTCTGAGCTTGGTTGTTTTCTTGCAGACATTTCATGACCGAACTAGGAAACATCATCAGTAATAGAAGGGAGAGGAGGAGGAGGAGGAGGAGGAGGAGGACTATGGTGGTCCTTGGTGCTCTCTGAGCTCGGTTGTTTTCTTGCAGACATTTCATGACCCAACTAGGGAACATCATCAGTAATAGAAGGGAGGGGAGGAGGAGGAGGAGGATGACGACGACGACTGTGGGGTCCTTGGTGCTCTCTGAGCTTGGTTGTTTTCTTGCAGACATTTCATGACCCAACTAGGGAACAACATTAGTAATAGAAGGGAGAGGAAGAGGAGGGGAGGAATGTGGGGGCTCTTAGTGCTCTCTGAGCTTGGTGATTTTCTTGTAGACATTTCATGACCCAACTAGATAATGTCATCAGTGATAGATGGGAATTGGATTTGTAGAATGGAGGAAGAGGAGGAAGAGGTAGTGGTGGTGAAGGTGAGGAAGAGGAGAAGGAAGAAGATGCCAATAACTGTGGGGTCCTTGGTGCTCTCTGAGCTTGGTGGTTTTCTTGCAGACATTTCATTATCCATCTAGGTAACATCATCATTGTAGATGTGGTCCAGATAAAAGGCAAACTGGCTCACTCTTTCCAGTGCTGCTTATGGCTTCTGGACAATAGAATAAGGCCCATAAAACTTGTAAAATGGGGGTGGGGAACCTTGCTCTTTAATTATTTCCTGGGGAGGGTTCCACAAATCACATCAAGATGAGGTCTAAGTAGGTCCACTTATGGTCTCTCTACTCGGACCTAATGCTTCAAAGAGGGAATACATTTGCCACACTCTAAATGAAAGGTATTCCAAACTTTTGATTTATACCTTATGCTCGGTCCTAAATTACCAAGCCTGCTATAAATTCGTGTTCTCCGTGCAACTGCAGGATTAAAGATCTCAGCAAAGAGAAACCTAAGATAAGTAGTCACCAAGCATTTAGCTTCAGGCCTAAAACGAGACAAAGAAGCATCTTTGCCCACAGCTCCTCTACCACAACATCCCAATAATTAAAGTCCTTTGAACTTTAATGTGATAGAAAAAAGCTGAACGGTAACAAATTGTTCTGTAAGAAGTTTAGTACTTGGTACCACTTGAAGTTGAAACTCATCATTAAGAAAACCAAGATCATGGCATCCGGCCCTCTCAATTCCTGGCAAATAGATGGGGAAGAAATGGAGGCAGTGACAGATTTTATCTTCCTGGGCTCCAAGATCACCGCAGATGGGGACTGCAGCCAAGAAATTAAAAGTCGCTTGCTCCTGGGGAGGAAAGCTATGGCAAATCTAGACAGCATACTAAAAAGCAGAGACATCACCCTGCCAACAAAAGTGTGTATAGTCAAGGCCATGGTTTTCCCAGTTGCCATGTATGGCTGTGGAAGTTGGACCATAAGAAAGGCTGAGCGCCAAAGAATGGAGGCCCTTGAACTCTGGTGCTGGAGAAGACTCCTGCGAGTCCTCTGGACTGCAAGGCAATCCAACCGGTCAGTCCTAGAGGAGATCAATCCCGACTGCTCTTTAGAAGGCCAGATCCTGAAGTTGAAACTCAAGTCCTTTGGCCACCTAATGAGAAGGAAGGACTCACTGGAGAAGGGCCTAATGCTGGGAAAGATGGAGGGCAATAGAAGAAGGGGACGACAGAGAATGAGGTGGCTGGATGGAGTCACTGAAGCAATAGGCATGAGCTTAAATGGACTCCAGAATATGGTAGAGGATAGGAAGGCCTGGAGGAACGTTGTCCATGGGGTCGCGATGGGTCGGACATGACTTTGCAACTAACAACAACATCCACTTGAAGAGGATTGCATCTTTGAGAACTGGAGCTGTATATTACGGTAAATCTTTCAGAGGATATCACTCACCGCAATTTTCGCTGCGGGGTGTTTTTTTTCTTTTTGCACAAGTCTATCTCTCTGGAGTAGTGAGGCGAAAATATAAAAATCCGCACGGAGGATTCTTTGTACTCGGACAGCTGAAAAGTTTACAATGTATTTGCATTTCTGGGAACTCTTCCTTCATCTCCAGGGGACTTCAGATGGCTAGAATTCCATCATGGATTTTTGACAATGCAGGGAATTGAAGGCCACACATCTGGAAGTTATTTTAATATCTAACAGAATAACAGAGTTGGAAGGGACCTTGGAGGTCTTCTAGTCCAACCCTCTGCTCAGGCAGGAAACTCTACACCAGTGGTTCTCAACCTTTTTAATGCCGCGACCCCAACCGGTCGTAAGCTGAGGACTAAACCGGTCGTAAGTCGAGGACTAAACCGGTCGTAAGTCGAGGACTAAACCGGTCGTAAGTCGAGGACTACCCAACCGGTCGTAAGTCGAGGACTTTCCCTGCCCGGGAGCCCCGCGCATGCATGGTTCCGCCCCCTGCGCCGNCGGCAGAGACGGAGCAGGCCGACCACCAGCTGGCCCAGCCCAAGGGAGGTAAGGCACCCGCCGGAAAAGGGGGAAAAAATGGCGGACAAAAAAATGGCGGACAAAAAAAATGGCGGACAGCCTTGCTTGGCGACCCCCATGAAATGGTCGATCGACCCCAAATGGGGTCCCGACCCACAGGTTGAGAACCACTGCTCTACACCATTTCAGACCAGTGGCTGTCCAGTCTCTTCTTAAAAACTTCCAGTGATGGAGCGGCTTGCCTCCAGAAATTGTGGGCACTACAACACTGGAAGTTTTAAAGAAGAGATTGGAGTGCCATTGGTCTAAAATGGTATAGGGTTTCTTGCTTGAGCAGGGGGTTGGACTAGATGACCTCCAGAGTCCCTTCCAACTCTGTTATTCTATTATTCTGTTTCTTTTCCAATCCTTTGCAAGATTCTTGCAATTTAATTGGATGTGTTTTTAGCTGGTAGTAAATTCTGCTCCCTTCAATAAGACTCCTGGAATTTGTATAGAATAGAAAGACTCAATCAGGGACTACAATTTCTTCCCTTGCTCAATCGGAAGAGTGCAAGTGACACCACTGGAAGGTGGAAAGTCCTCTTTTGTTCCCCCATCTATTTCTGTTTTAAAGCATGGACATGTAAGCAAGGCTATATAAAATATTCCAATATTTTATATTAGGGTAGATCAGTGGTTCTCAACCTGTGGGTCGGGACCCCATTTAGGGTTGATCGACCATTTCACGGGGGTCGCCAAGCAAGGCTGTCCGCCATTTTTTTTGTCCGCCATTTTTTTCCCCTTTTCCGGCGGGTGCCTTACCTCCCTTGGGCTGGGCCAGCTGGTGCCAACCGTCTCTGCTGCTTGCCAGCTACGCCTCGGCCGGCGCAGGGGGCGGAACCACACATGCGCGGCGCTCCCGGGCAGGGAAAGTCCTCGACTTACGACCGGTTGGGTAGTCCTCGACTTACAACCGGTTTAGTCCTTGACTTACAACCAGTTTAGTCCTCGACTTACGACCGGTTTAATCCTCGATTTACGACCAGTTGGGGTCGCGGCATTAAAAAGGTTGAGAACCACTGGGGTAGATGGTTTATGATTTATTCTGTCCATGCTGTATTGGTATCTTGGATGTTACAAGCAGCTCTGATCAGAAGGAAATAGGCGTGAAAATCTGATCAATGAAGTTGGGGGTTTGTAGTCACCGTGAGTTTGTGGTGAGGAGGGGGGCACAGAGGGAGGCTCAGGCAATTTCACTGTATACATGTTATACTTTGATAATAAAGGGCTTATTATTATTAAAGAATAAAGCATCCAAACAGATACGCAACTAGCTGATTGGCCTTAAGACATTTCTCATGCAATCTAGAATGTTTTCCAGAACTAGTTTTTCAGCTTTATTATAAATTGCCCCCCCCTACTGAGATTATGTCTCTTCAAGGTGCTGAAATACCCCAGTGAAAAAAGACCCTGTTTTTTTTCAGTGAATGAGTCCATTCTCTAGGTTTTAAAAAAAAAATCTGCCGATCTCAGTACTTTTCAGTACATTTCCCCCCCCAAAAATGGTTTTACTGTGTTTACGTGCAAATAGAAGTACAGTACAGGGGTTCATTTCCCCTGTAATTTTGTCTTTCCGCTGAATCAGTGCCAGTAACTATTTTGGTTTCAAACCGGCAATCTTGGTCACATAGTTTTTGATCATCATCATCATCACAAGATTATAGGCAGCAGCCAAAAACGTTGGGGAATCTCTCCAGGAACTGAGCTGTGCCGCCCTGAGTCCGAAAGGAGAAGGGCGGGATATAAATACAATTAATAAATAATAATAAAATGCCCAAGAGAAATGGGAATAAATTGCTCTTAATTGGATCCCGGAGTATGAACTTGTACCCCAAAACCATGTCGCATTTATTCTTTACATATGGACGGTAAGGAACTCCAAAATTTTCATGTGCATCTGGACATACAGGTAGTCCTCGACGTAAGACCGCAATTGAGCCCAAAACTTATGTCACTAAGTGAAACATTTGTTAAGTGGGATTTACCCCATTTTACGACTTTTCTTGCCACAGTTGTGAAGTAAATCGCTGCGTTTGTTAAATTAGTAACCCGGTTGTTAAGTGACTCTGGCTTCCCCCATTGACTTTGCTTGTCAGAAGATTGCAAAAGGGGATCACGGGACACCCCCCGGGACACTGCGACCATCATAAATACGAGTCAATTGCCAAGTGTTCTGAATTTTGATCATGTGACCACGGGGATGTTGTGACGGTCATTAAGTGTGAAAACTGATCCTGTCACTTTTTTCAGTGCCGCTGCTACTTTGAACGGTCACTAAATGAACCATTGTAAGTTGAGGACTGCCTGTACAGAGTCCTAGCCTGAGACATTATTTTAGAATTAAGTTTGATACTTGGAGATTTTTATCAACGTATCCAAAGGTTTTCTTGTCCAAAATGCAAAAGCAAATTTGCCATTAATTTCAGGGATTTTTTTTTCTTCGGTTTCTTTCTGTTTTTCTTCAGGTTTTATTATTATTATTATTATTATTATTATTATTATTATTATTATTATTATTATTATTATTATTATTATTATTATTATTATTATTATTATTATTATTATTATTATTATTATTATTATTATTATTATTATTATTATTATTATTATTATTATTATTATTATTATTATTTTCTCTTTAAGCCTCTTAAAATCCTGGTCTATTCTGGTGATTGTTGACTGGTCCAGGTTGAAGGCCAAAATTCCTGGAGAAAAATCTATCTCTGCCGTCTTGTATTCAGGGGGTCCTCCACTTATGACCCCCAATTTATGTCGTTAAGTGAGACATTTGTTAAGGGAGCTTTGCCCCATTTTACGACCTTTCTTGCCACGGTTGTTAAGGGAATCACTGCAGTTGTTAAGTGACTTCCGCCATTGATTTTGCTTATCAGAAGGTCACAAAAGGGGGGTGTCATGTGATCCGGGGACCCTGCAACTGTCATAAATGTGAGACGGCGGCCAAGGGTCTGAATTTTGATCATGGGATCATGCCGCTAAGGTCTAATTTGGAAAAAACGGTCCTAAGTCACTTTTTTCAGTGCCGTTGCAACTTTGAATGGTCACTAAAGGAACGGTTGTAAGTCAAAGACTACCTCTATTATGTCTAATTTCCACCTCAGGAGACTTCTCAGATCTCAAGGACCCGATCTTAGAGGTCTCAGGCTCCTGCTTTTCCTCTGCTCCTTGTCTTCTTTTTATTTAGAGTCCTAAAATTTATGTTATTAAAATTTATGTTTCCTGCCTGAGCAGGGGGTTGGACTAGATGACCTCCAAGGTCCCTTCCAACTTTATTATTATTATTATTATTATTATTATTATTATTATTATTGCTACTACTATTACTACTACTACTACTATTATTATTATTATTATTATTATTATTATTATTATTATTATTATTATTATTATTATTATTATTATTTGTCCTGAGCATCCTTCTCACTTGGAAGTTTTTTATTTTTTCTCTCAGTTTCAGCTACAGTCTCTTCATTTCCCCCCACGGCTGGATGGATAGATTCCCACCCTGGGTCCTTGAAGATTGAATCTATTTTAGGCATGAAAAGATGGCCTCATGCCAACACAAAGAATATGGAAGTCTGCTCAGCAGTGGGAAAATGGGGGTCTTTTCCTATTTTCTTTCCTACCTCCCTACCCCTCGTCCTGTATTTCTTGGTGTTTCTCGCTGAGAATTCCCAGAAAACATGCAGATGAATCTCGCCATCTATCAGATTAGAGCAGTGGATTTTAAAACCTGGAATAATAATAATAATAATAATAATAATAATAATAATAATAATAATAATAATAATAATAATAATAATAATAATAATAATAATAAAGTTGGAAGGGACCTTGGAGGTCATCTAGTCCAACCCCCTGCTCAGGCAGGAAACCCTATAACATTTCGGACACATGGCTGTCCAGTCTCTTCTTAAAAACTTCCAGTGTTGGAGCATTCACCGCTTCTGGAGGCAGGTTGTTCCACTGATTAATTGTTCTAACTGTCAGGAAGTTTCTCCTTAGTTCCAGGTTGCTTCTCTCCTTGCTTAGTTTCCATCCGTTGCTTCTTGTCCTGCCTTCAGGTTTTTTGGAGAATAGCTTGACTCCCTCTTCTTTGGGGCAGCCCCTGAGATATTGGAACACTGCTATCATGTCCCCCCTCGTCCTTCTCTTCATTAAACTAGACATACCCAATTCCAGCAACCATTCCTTATATGTTTTAGCCTCCAGTCCCCTAATCATCTTTGTTGCTCTTCTCTGTACTCTTTCTAGAGTCTCAGCATCTTTTTACATCGTGGTGTCCAAAACTGGATGCAGTATTCCAAGTGTGGCCTTACCAAGGCATTTTAGAGTGGTATTAATACTTTATGTGATCTTGATTCTCTCCCTCTGTTAATGCAACCTAGCACTGTGTTGGCTTTTTTGGCAGTTTCAGCACACGGCTGGCTTGTATTTACAGTAAGTGATTGTCCACTAGGATCCCTCTCACAGTGGCTACTTTTGAGCAAGGTTCCCCCTATATTATACCTGTACATTTGGTTTTTCTTGCCTAAATGTAGAACCTTACTTTTTTCACCATTGAAATTCATTTTGTTAGCTCTGGATGAAGTTCAATTACTGTTCTCTCGGATACTTTTGGAGTCTCAATTAGCTTGAAACTTGCAGTGGTTGTTTGTTTTTATTTTTAAATATTGACACCTACATTTAAATGCATGTACACAACACCCATAAATCCCAAATGCTTGGTTTCTGAAGCAGCTTCCGGAGCGAGGGTGGGTGGTATTCCTGCAGAGAATTGAGGATTTAGCAAAACCTCCCAGCGGTTCAGAAAGACTGGCATATAAATCATCATCTGTGAATGGCAGCTTGGATGAGTCATTTTTCTCTCCCCCCCCCTCTGAAATAAATGAATATTCTTTCGCTTCTGAACTCTTCCAGCTTGTTTAAAAAAATAATTACAAAACAGAAAATGCGGAAAGAAGATATAATAACTTGCAGATATTCATTATCTCAGCAAGTGAGGCTGGCGGTTTAGATCCTCTCGCTCGCCTTTTTGAGAGATTATGTTAGAAAACTCAGTGGGCCAGGAAAAGGAGGGAAATAAACAAGAAATAAACCTTGATTGCAGTACCATGAGTAGTTTTTCACACCTACACAAGGGTTGAATAACATTTTGTGTGTCTAAGGTGAGTTAACAAATTTGTTGTGCTCTTCTGTTGTTAGAATACAGAATAGAATACAGAATAACTGAACTGGAAGGGAACTTGGAGGTCTTCTAGTCCAGGAGTCCCCAACCCCTGGTCCGTGGACCAGTACCGGGCATGCCAGCAACCGGTCCACACAAACAAGCAAAGTCACATCCGTGAGATGCAGGCAGCACACAAAACCTTTCTCCACGGAACTGGTCCCTGGTGCCCAAAAGGTTGGGGACCTCTGGTCTAGTCCAACTTCTGCTAAGGCAGGAGACTCTTTCCCATTTTGGACAAATGGCTGTCCAGTCTCTCCGTAAAAGCCTCCAGTGATGGAGCATCCACAACTTCTGGAAGGAAGCCGTTCCACTGATTAATTGTCCTCACTGTTAGGACGTTTCTCCTTAATTCCAAATTGTTCTATCCTTTCTCCTCTCTCTTTCCATCCATTGCTTCTTGTCCTGCCTTTGGAAGACAAGGGTGTTTTGGAGGAAAAGTTGACCCCCTCTTCTTTATGGCAGCCCTTCAAGTACTGGAAGACAGCTACCATGTCAGAATACAAAATAACAGAGTTGGAAGGGACCGTGGAGATCTTCTAGTCCAGGGGTAGGCAACCTTGGCTCTTTTATGACTCATGGACTTCAACTCCCAGAATTCCTGAGCCAGCTATGCAGCTATGCTGGCTCAGGAATTCTGGGAGTTGAAGTCCATGAGTCATAAAAGACCCAAGGTTGCCTACCCCTGTTCTAGTCCAACCCCCTGCTCAAGGAGGAGACCCTATACCAGGGGTGTCAAACTCAATTTCACTGAGGGCCACATCAGCATTGCGGTTGCCCTGGGGGTGTGTGGCCAGAGTGGGTGCAGCCTACTGGGTGGGCGTGGATGGAGTGGATGTGGCCTACTGGGTGGGCGTGGTCAGTTCTACATCATTTGCGTCAAGGGTGCCTGTGGGGGGCCTGGGCAGGAGTGGGACAGATCTGAGGGTCTCTGGCAGAAGGGGGTGGGACCGGGGCAAGTGCCAAGGCATGGTCCACTGGGGCAAGTGCCAAGATGGCCACCACAAAATTGTACATTGGCTCCTGGCTGGCCTGGGCCAGGGCCAAGGCAGAGGGGGCCGTTCCCTCATTGTTTCCAGGATGGCTTTGCGGGCCGCATCCGGCCCCCGGGCCTTGTGTTTGACATGTCTGCCCTATACCATTTCAGATAAATGGTTGTCTGTTTAAAAGCCTCCAGTGAAGGAGCACCCACAACTTCTGAAGGCCAGTCGTTCCACTGATTAATTGTTCTGATTGACAAGAAATTCCTTCTTAGTTCTAGGTTGAAGAGATCGGACAACTGTTCGTNTAATAATAATAATAATAATAATAATAATAATAATAATAATAATAATAATAATAATAATAATAATAATAATAATAATAATAATAATAATAAAAAAAAAAAAGTTGGAAGGGACCTTGGAGGTCATCTAGTCCAACCCCCTGCTCAGGCAGGAAACCCTATACCATTTCAGACAAATGGCTGTCCAGTCTCTTCTTAAAAAACTTCCAGTGTTGGAGCATTTACCACTTCTGGACGCAGGTTGTTCCACTGGTTATTTGTTCTCACTGTCAGTAAGTTTCTCCTTAGTTCTAGGTTGCTTCTCTCCTTGATTAGTTTCCATCCTTTGCTTCTTGTCCTGCCTTCAGGTTTTTTGGAGAAGAGCTTGACTTCCTCTTCTTTGTGGCAGCCCCTGAGATATTGGAACACTGCTATCATGTCCCCCCTCGTCCTTCTCTTCATTAAACTAGACATACCCAATTCCAGCAGCCGTTCCTTATATGCTTTAGCCTCCGGTCCCCTAATCATCTTTGTTGCTCTTCTCTGCACTCTTTCTAGAGTCTCAACATCTTTTTTACATCGTGGTGACCAAAACTGGATGCAGTATTCCAAGTGTGGCCTTACCAAGGCATTGTAAAGTGGTATTAATACTTTATGTGATCTTGATTCTATCCCTCTGTTAATGCAGCCTAGCACTGTGTTGGCTTTTTTGGCAGTTTCAGCACACGGCTGGCTTGTATTTACAGTAAGTGATTGTCCACTAGGATCCCTCTCACAGTGGCTACTTTTGAGCAAGGTTCCCCCTATACTATACCTGTACATTTGGTTTTTCTTGCCTAAATGTAGAACCTTACTTTTTTCACCATTGAAATTCATTTTGTTAGCTCTGGATGAAGTTCAATTACTGTTCTCTCGGATACTTTTGGAGTCTCAATTAGCTTGAAACTTGCAGTGGTTGTTTGTTTTTATTTTTAAATATTGACACCTACATTTAAATGCATGTACACAACACTCATAAATCCCAAATGCTTGGTTTCTGAAGCAGCTTCCGGAGCGAGGGTGGGTGGTATTCCTGCAGAGAATTGAGGATTTAGCAAAACCTCCCAGCGGTTCAGAAAGACTGGCATATAAATCATCATCTGTGAATGGCAGCTTGGATGAGTCATTTTTCTCTCCCCCCCCCTCTGAAATAAATGAATATTCTTTCGCTTCTGAACTCTTCCAGCTTGTTTAAAAAAATAATTACAAAACAGAAAATGCGGAAAGAAGACATAATAACTTGCAGATATTCATTATCTCAGCAAGTGAGGCTGGCGGTTTAGATCCTCTAGCTCGCCTTTTTGAGAGATTATGTTAGAAAACTCAGTGGGCCAGGAAGAGGAGGGAAATAAACAAGAAATAAACCTTGATTGCAGTACCATGAGTAGTTTTTCACACCTACACAAGGGTTGAATAACATTTTGTGTGTCTAAGGTGAGTTAACATATTTATTGTGCTCTTCTGTTGATTAGAATACAGAATAGAATATAGAATAACGGAATTGGAAGGGACCTTGGAGGTCTTCTAGTCCAGCGGTCCCCAACCCCTGGTCCGTGGACCAGTACCGGGCATGCCAGCAACCGGTCCACACAAACAAGCAAAGTCACATCCGTGAGATGCAGGCAGCACACAAAACCATGCACTCTCCGGTCTGGGAAAAAACCTTTCTCCACGGAACTGCTCCCTGGTGCCCAAAAGGTTGGGGACCTCTGGTCTAGTCCAACTTCTGCTCAGGCAGGAAACCCTATACCAGGGGTAGGCAACCATGGCTCTTTTATGACTCGTGGACTTCAACTCCCAGAATTCCTGAGCCAGCATGGCTCAGCTTGGAAACCTCTCCCTTTCCCCTCAGCATGGCTGGCTCAGGAATTCTGGGAGTTGAAGTCCACGAGTCATAAAAGAGCCAAGGTTGCCTACCCCTGCCCTATACCATTTCAGACAAATGGCTGTCCAGTCTCTCCTTAAAAGCCTCCAGTGAAGGAGCACCCACAACTTCTGGAAGGAAGCCATTCCACTGATTAATTGTCCTCACTGTTAGGAAGTTTCTCCTTAATTCCAAGTTGTTCTCTCCTTTCTCCTCTCTCTTTCCATCCATTGCTTCTTGTCCTGCCTTTGGAAGACAAGGGTGCTTTGGAGGAAAAGTTGACCCCCTCTTCTTTATGGCAGCCCTTCAAGTACTGGAAGACAGCTACCATGTCAGAATACAAAATAACAGAGTTGGAAGGGACCTTGGAGATCTTCTAGTTCAACCCCCTGCTCAAGGAGGAGACCCTATACCAGGGGTGTCAAACTCAATTTCACTGAGGGCCACATCAGCATTGCGGTTGCCCTGGGGTGTGTGTGTGGCCAGAGTGGGTGCAGCCTAATGGGTGGGCGTGGATGGAGTGGGTGTGGCCTACTGGGTGGGCGTGGTCAGTTCTACATCATTCGGGTCAAGGGTGCCTATGTGGGGCCTGGGCAGGAGTGGGACAGATCTGAGGGTCTCTGGCAGAAGGGGGTGGGACCGGGGCAAGTGCCAAGGTATGGTCCACTGGGGCAAGTGTCAAGATGGCCACCACAAAATTGTACATTGGCTCCTGGCTGGCCTGGGCCAGGGCCAAGGCAGAGGGGGCCATTCCCTCATTGTTTCCAGGATGGCTTCGCGGGCCGCATCCGGCCCCCGGGCCTTGTGTTTGACATGTCTGCCCTATACCATTTCAGATAAATGGTTGTCTGTTTAAAAGCCTCCAGTGAAGGAGCACCCACAACTTCTGAAGGCCAGTCGTTCCACTGATTAATTGTTCTGATTGACAAGAAATTCCTTCTTAGTTCTAGGTTGAAGAGATCGGACAACTGTTCGT
>NW_015387746.1:142824-182824 GCF_001527695.2 Protobothrops mucrosquamatus | reverse complement strand
ATACCAAGCTGGCAAGAATAGCTAACACTCCAGAAGACAGGCTTAAGATACCGGAGGATCTTGACAGACTTGAACACTGGGCGCTATCTAACAGAATGAAATTCAATGGTGAAAAAAGTAAGGTTCTACGTTTAGGCAAGAAAAACCAAATGCATAGGTACAGTATAGGTAGTACCTGCCTCAATAATAGTAACTGTGAGAGGGATCTCGGAGTCCTAGTGGACAATCACTTAGATATGAGCCAGCCATGTGCTGCAGCTGCCAAAAAAGCCAACACAATCTTAGGCTGCATTACCAGAGGGATAGAATCAAGCTCCTGTGAAGTGTTAGTACCGCCTTATAATGCCGTGGTAAGGCCACACTTGGAACACTGCATCCAGCTTTGGTCATCATGATGTAAAAAAGATGTTGAGACTTTAGAAATTGAGAAGAGCAACCAAGATGATTAGGGGACTGAAGGCTAAAACATATAAGGAACGGTTGCTGAAATTGGGTATGTCTAGTTTAATGAAGACAATGACTAGGGGCGACATGATAGCAGTCTTTCAATATCTCAGGGGCTGCCCCAAAGAAGAGGGAGTCAAGCTATTCTCCAAAGCGCCTGAAGGCAGGACAAGAAGCAACGGATGGAAACTAATCAAGGAGAGAAACAACCTAGAACTATGGAGAAACTTCCTGACAGTGAGAACAATTAAATCAGTGGAACAACCTGCCTCCAGAAGTTGTGAATGCTCCAACACTGGAAGTTTTTAAGAAAAGATTAGACAACCATTTGTGTGAAATGATATAGGGCTTCCTGCCTGAGTAGGGGGTTNGTGCAAAGTTTTGTCTGTCACTTATTTAGCTGTCCAATCAGCTAGTTTCAGCATACTCAGTTAATTGGAGATAGAGAGTGGGGGAAAAAACACCACCATTTCCTGTATTAATTTCACTTCCAGAAAAGGGAAGAGAAACGTTAATCTTTGACACTTTAAAAATGGATTTCTGTAAAGCCAGCAGATAATATTTTTGATAACATGGACCTCTTGTCTGGCAATCAAACTCTCTTCAGATGCATAGCTACTGGTCAAAAGTTGGTACTTTAAGTATCAAATGTTTCTTCCAAAACCTCAACACAAAATTGTTTGGTACTTAAATCTTGACTTTTAGTACCAAATGTTTCTTTCAAAACCTCAACATTAAGCACTCTGTGTGTGGGCCGGGAGGTAAAGTCCATCAGCCCTCTGGTAACGGTCAGCCCCTTATACAAATTGCTGCTTGGTAGGAATGACTTAGAAGGAGTACAAGAAATAGGGCTGAAATAGAAAAAGTGATAAAATGTCTGAAAGGGAATGAAAGAGAAGGAGCAATGCGCTTAATAATAATTTAGACCTCAAGATAATTTAGACCTCGAGATAATTTAGACCTCAAGAGAAAAGAATATGTTCACTCTTAAACAGGGGTAGGCCACCTTGGCTCTTTTATGACTCGTGGACTTCAACTCCCAGAATTCCTGAGCCAGCCATGCTGAGGGGAAAGGAAGAGGTCTCCAAGCTGAGCCATGCTGGCTCTGGAATTCTGGGAGTTGAAGTCCACGAGTCATAAAAGAGCCAAAATTGCCTACCCTTCGTCTAGAACAGGGGTAGGCAACCTTGGCTCTTTTATGACTTGTGGACTTCAACTCCCAGAATTCCTGAGCCAGCCATGCTGAGGGGAAAGGGAGAGGTTTCCAAGCTGAGCCATGCTGGCTCAGGAATTCTGGGAGTTGAAGTCCACGAGTCATAAAAGAGCCAAGGTTGCCTACCCCTCCTCTAGAAGCTATCATCAGTAGACTACATAGCACATTATTTTTGATTTTTTAAATTTTTATTTTATTTTAATAGCCTTGTTTTAATCCATGACATCGTCAGAGAGGTTGATCTAGCTGTGTTAATAAATGCATTAAAAATGTTGTTTTGGAACTGATGCAATAACTCAACTCAAAACCATGATTTCTCCATCAATCTGGTTCTACTGTTGAATTGCTCCTATGGTTCCCCCCCCACCTCCAACTATCTAACCAGAGTCTGCATTTAATTTAATTTTGCAATTTGAGATAGTTATTCCATGTTCTGAATGCCTTGTTTTGTATGACAACCCATCAGGTGTTGGAACAAAGCTATGATATGTCCCACTTAGCGTGACTCATCCATTTCTCTTCATAGCATTTAGCTCCCAACTTTTGCTAATAATCTTTGCTGGATTCCTGAATCTGTTCCGGTGCATCTAAATCCTTCTTGAAAGCACTTCTGAACAGTGAATATTGTAATCAAGATGGGCTTTGAACTAACCATGGATCAAATATTCCAATATCTCAGGGGCTGCCCCAAAGAAGAGAGAGTCAAGCTATTCTCCAAAGCGCCTAAAGGCAGGACAAGAAGCAACGGATGGAGACTATTCAAGGAGAGAAGCAACCTAGAACTAAGGAGAAACTTCCTGACAGTTAGAACAAATAACCAGTGGAACAACCTGCCTCCAGAAGCGGTGAATGCTCCAACACTGGAAGTTTTTAAGAAGAGACTGGACAGCCATTTGTCCAGAATGGTGTAGGGTTTCCTGCCTGAGCAGGGGGTTGGACTCGATGACCTCCAAGATCCCTTCCAACTTTATTATTATTATTATAAATTCCAGGCTAACCCTGGTTATATTTTTCTTGATAGCTTAAAATTGTAACTGTTCCTAGCCCCCCCCAAAAAATGAGAAAAACACATTTGTGATTCTTCTAAGCAGGTTTCATGCCGATAGACAGAATCTTGCCAAACTGAAGCTCTCTACAGATAAGTCCTGAACTTGCAATACTTCGTTTTGTGACTGTTCAAAGTTACAACGGCAGTGAAAAAAAGTGACTTATGACCGTTTTTCATACTTAAGACCAGGGGTAGTCAACCTTGGCTCTTTTATGACTCGTGGACTTCAACTCCCAGAATTGAAGTCCACGAGTCATAAAAGAGCCAAGGTTGACTACCCCGGCTTAAGACCATGGTCCCGTGAACATTTGGATGCTTGGCAACTGGTTCACATTTATGACGGTTGCAGCCTCCCGGGGTCATGTGATCCCCTTTTGTGACCTTCTGACAAGCAAAGTGAACAGGGGAAGCCAGATTCACTTAACAACTGTGTTAGTAACTTAACAACTTCCCCCACTTCCTTCTAGCACTGGTGTCACCTTGTTGGGTCATGAAAACTCTTTCAAGAAAGCCACCAAGCTCAGAGAGCACCAAGGACCCCACATAGTTCAACCTGAGATGCAGCTATTCTCTTCTTTCGGGCAGAGCAAAACTGCCATGAATGGGATTGAGCTGTCCTACCAAAAATTCAAGCTGAACCTATTAAATGTATTGAAGCTCAGGGGCATTCTTTGACGGCATCCATCCACATCTGCATTGTCACACAACGTGGCTCTTTCTATCTCACGAAACCAAAACAAGTGAACCAAAAGAGTTGCTTTTGTCCCCCTCCAGATGTTCTCCTTAGAGATTAGATAGCAAGGTCTCTCTCTCTCTCTCTCTCTCTCTCTCTCTCTCTCTCTCTCTCTCTCTCTCTCTCTCTCTCTCTCTCTCTCTCCTCCCTTTTCCCAGCTTTTTCTTTGAGAAAACCACCGATGCTCCAGGATTTGCAAAGTTCCAAAAATAGTAATTTTTATAAGATTTAATGAAGGCCTCTGTTGAATGCAAGTAAGTTTTCATCAGATCTTCTGTTCTGCTCTCCTCCTTTTGTGCTAATGTTTCACAAAGTCAGGGAAATGTTGACACTGCTGGAACTTTGGCTAAACTTTGTGAGGGAGGCAAAATTGAGATTGAGCTGCGATTTTTGTTTTATTCTTTTCCTACCTCCTCCCCACTGGAGTGTAAGAGCTGCCTGCGGTTCTGCATTTTTGGCTGCTCATTAGACACGCAGCTGTTTTAGGGGTATAAATCATCACTGGGAAATAGGATCCGAAAGAAGCCTTTAATCAACAATGGACCGAATCCAAATGTTGACTTTTTTTTGTCACTAAGTCACATGCCTCAAGGAATCCGTCTGTTACCTTGTTTCATGTCCCTTTTCGACCATCCACTAAAGCTTTTATACACAAATTGCTCCTGGTCACCATCTTGACCAACACATGGAGCAGAACAATGTTCTTTCAAATCTGAGAATAACTGGAGCAATTTGTTGTAAATGCAAAGAGTGCAGAGCAGAGCAACAAAGATGATTAGGGGACTGGAAGCTAAAACTTATGAAGAACGGTTGCAGGAATGAAAAGGAGGACTAGGGGTGACATGATAGCAGTATTCCGGTATTTGAGGGGCTGCCACAAAGAGGAGGGGGTTGTGTTATTCACCAAAGCACCAGAGGGCAGGGCAAGAAACAATGGTTGGAAACTGATCAAAGAGAGAAGCAACCTGGAATTAAGGAGAAACTTCCTAATAGTGAGGGCAATTAACCAGTGGAACTACTTGCCTCCAGAAGTTGCAGGTGCTCCAATACTGGAGGCTTTCAAAAAGAGATTGGACAACCATTTGTCTGAAATGGTATAGGGCAGTGGTGGCGAACCTATGGCACGGGTGCCAGAGGCGGCACTCAGAGCCCTCTCTGTGGGCACGCGTGCCATGCCCTGGAGATGGCAACCGTCACTCTTCAACCAGCCGCCCGCTAACTCGCCAAGGTCCCACGTGGCCGGATGCATCCCAGCATGGCTGGTTTCCCTCCTCCCCGTCCCATCCCTCCTGGCCTCGCATGCTCTCCTTTTCCCAGGCACGACCCACTGCATCGCCTCCTCAGCTGTCGGCCGGCCTTCCAGCTCAGAGGCAGCTTGTCTGAACTGCTGGCGATGGGCTGTGGAGCCCCAGAGTGGGTCGAGGGGCCGGCAGGCTGTAGCTGCTGATGGACACTGTTGGCCCCCATGCGCTCGCTGGCCTCTGTGTGTGGGGGCCGATGGTGTCAGGCAGCAGCCGTTCCAGCCCCTGCCTCGCCTTGCCCTGTGACAATGGCACCCCCACCCTGCCTCGCCTTGCCTCGCCTCACCCCACAGGACGTGCCTCCTGCCCACCGCCCCACCTGCCGGAGACCCCCTGGTTCTCCCCCAACCCTGCCCATCCCCACAGGTGTTCTTCCCCATGAGCAACATCGAGGTGACCACACCCACCTTGGCCACACCCACCATCTGCCATGACCACCATAGCCACACCCACCCAGTGGGCCACGCCCACCTGGCACCCGGTGATAAATAAGTGGGTTTTGGGTTGCAGTTTGGGCACTCGGTCTCTAAAAGGTTCGCCATCACTGGTATAGGGTCTCCTGCTTGAGCAGGGGGTTGGACTAGAAGACCTCCAAGGTCCCTCCCAACTCTGTTATTCTGTTAAGTTAGATTTGGTGTAGGAAACCCACAACGTCTAGTTTCAACGAAGGAAATAAAACGGAGAGTCAGCAAAGAAATCTTCAGATTAAAGCTGCCTCACAAGGGACGCTTGGAGAACTTCCCATCGTTGTATCCCTATCAGCTGTGTCAACCTGTCACATTCCTGGTATCTCCAAAACTGTCTTCAAAGTTCGCTGATTATCTGAATGTATCCTCGATTCATGCCTTAGAAAAATAATCTGAGGACGAGGTGGAAATGGAAGGTGATGGATATCGGATGAAGATCGGGAGGGGGGGAAGCTGCTCCCGTTCCTTTGTTTGATGTTTCCACTCAATCCCTTTTTTGTTCTCCCTGAATTCACTCAAAAATAACGTTAAGAGGACCTGAATTTCTCAGAGGGCTTTTCACTTTCAAGAGACCACAAAAAAGAGTCTCTATTCCCAAAGCACCAGATTAAAATCTGAGAGGAAACACTGCTTTACTTATTTTGGGGTCTCTGACAAAACTGCAGCTTCAGTTGGAGATGCCTTGTTGACTTGAACTTTGCCCTCTTCCTTTCCTGATTTCCTTGGGGCCAGAGTTTAAGCATCTATTAACTTTTTAAAATACTGAGCTGAACTAAAAGTTCACCACAGTGTTTCCACTCATGTCACAGTGGCCGCAATCAAGAAAGCCCGATTCATTCATCTCCTCCAGACACACACACACACACACACACACACACACACGGAACAGACAGACACACAATTTGTTTTCCGTTTAATCTTTTTTTAAAATGGAGCCCCTTTGAACGTCTGCTTCAACTCCAGTCCAATAGAGAGACATATTTTTTAAACAATGATACACGTCTTTTTTTTTTTTATTAAAAGAGCACTACATAAAAATAAATTTCTGTGGATTATGAAATAACTCGATTGACTGATGTTTTTGAAATATAATGGTAGTCCTTGACTTGAGAGGTCCTTGGTGCTCTGTGAGCTGGGCTGTTTTCTTGCAGACATTTCATGCACTGATTATATAGCTGGGTAACGAAATATCTACAAGAAAACAACCCAGCTCAGAGAGCACCAAGGACCCCCACAGTAGTCGTTGTCGTCGTCTTCTTCTTCTTCTTCTTCTTCTTCTTCTTCTTCTTCTTCTTCTTCTTCTTCTTCTTCTTCTTCTTCTTCTTCTTCTTCTTCTTCTTCTTCTTCTTCTTCTTCTTCTTCTTCTTCTTCTTCTTCTTCTTCTTCTTCTNTCTTCCTCCTCTTCTTCTTCTTCTTCTTCTTCTTCTTCTTCTTCTTCTTCTTCTTCTTCTTCTTCTTCTTCTTCTTCTCCTCCTCCTCCTCCTCCTCCTCCTCCTTCTCCTTCTTCTTCTCCTCCTCCTCCTCCTACTCCTACTCCTCCTCCTCCTTCTCCTCCTCCTTCTTCTTCTTCTTCCTTCTTCTTTCTTCCTTCTTCTTCCTTCTTCCTTCTTTCTTCTTCCTCCTTGTCCTCTCCGCAAACCCCCCTCTCTTCTAGTACTGATGATGTTACCTAGTTGGTAATGAAACATCTCCAAGAAAACAACCAAGCTCAGAGACAATTAAAGACCCCACAGTCCTCTTCCTCTCTGCATACCCCTCTCTTTTCTAAAATTGAAGATATTACCCAGTCAGGTAATGAAAGTTTTGCAAGAAAACAACCAAGCTCAGAGAGCACCAAGGACCCCAAAGTTCATATCTCTGAGCAAACTCTCCTCCCTTCTAGCACTGATGATGTTCCTTAGTTGGGTAATGAAATGTCTGCAAGAGAACAACCAAGCCCAGAGAGCACCAAAGACCCCACAGTTTTCTTTCTCCTCTTTCTCCTCCTCCTCTCTCCAAAGTGTGTAGTGGGATGCCCCAGGTCTCTGGGCCCAGTGCTCTTCAACATCTTCATCAATTATTTGGATGAGGGGATATGGGGAAGTCATCAAATTTGCCGACGACACCAAGCTGGCAAAAGACAGGCTTAAGATACAGAAGGATCTTGACAGACTTGAACATTGGGCGCTATCTAACAAAATGCAATTCAATGGTGAAAAAAAGTAAGGTTCTACATTTAGGCAAGAAAAACCAAATACACAGGTCCAGTATAGGTCAGTGGTGGCGAACCTATGGCACGCGTGCCAGAGGCGGCACTCAGAGCCCTCTCTGTGGGCACGCGCGCCATGCCCCGAAGATGGCAACCGTCCGTCTTCAACCAGCCGCCTGCTAACTTGCCGAGGTTCCACGTGGCCGGATGCATCCAGGCATGGCTGGTTTCCCTCCCCCGTGTCCCATCCCTCCTGGCCTCGCATGCTCTCCTTTTCCAGGGCACGACCCACTGCATCGCCTCCTCAGCTGTCGGCCGTCCGTCCAGCTCAGAGGCGGCTTCTCTGAACTGCTGGTGGCGGGCTGCAGAGCCCCAGAGTGGGTTGAGGGGCCGGCAGGCTGTGGCTGCTGATGGACACTGTCGGCCCCCATGCGCTCGCTGGCCTCTGTGTGCGGGGGCCGATGGTGTCAGGCAGCAACCGCTCCAGCCCCTACCTCGCCTTGCCCTGCGACAATGGCACCCCCGCCCTGTCTCGCCTTGCTTTGCCTCACCCCGTAGGATGAGCCTCCTGCCCACTGCCCTCCTGCCAGAGACCCCCTGGATCTCCAACCCTGCCCATCCCCCACAGGCATCCCTCCCCATGAGCAACATCGAGGTGACCACACCCACCTTGGTCACACCCACCCGGTCTGCCATAACCACCATAGCCACACTCATTCAGTGGGCCACACCCACCTGGCACCCGGTGATAAATAAGTGGGTTGCAGTTTGGGCACTCGGTCTCTAAAAGGTTCGCCATCACTGGTATAGGTAATACCTTGGCAGATGCAAATTCCTTGTGAGTCTAATCACACTTGGCCAATAAAGTGTTCTATTCTATTATAGATCAGACTTGGGAGGGAACCAGAATAAGGAATCTAAGTGGTTATTGATCACTGCTAACTGCACTAGCAGCTTATGCTTCATTAGCAAGTGTTTGATAACACGAATCCCTGGGAGAGGGTGGCCTTCAGCAGAAGACAAAGTTTGCAACTCTATAGGACAGGGAAGGAAGTCACTCAAATTGAAGGAAAAAGCAACAATTTTCCCACCGGGATTAACAGAACAGGAAAAAACCTATCTGCAGCCTTTAGCTCAATTCTGTGCAGTTTCAGCTTCAAACAATTGAGTAGTTCAGTCCTCTAATATAATAAATACAGTTCCTTGTCTTGCCTCTTTGCCCTTTTCTGATAAGCTGCCTGGAAGGGAGAAGGAAAGAAAGAAAGAAAGAAAGAAAGAAAGAGAGAGAGAGAGAGAGAGAGAGAGAGAGAGAGAGAGAGAGAGAGAGAGAGAGAGAGAGAGAGAGAGAGAGAAAGGGGGAAGGAAGGAAGGAAGGAAGGAAGAAAGGGGAAAGGAAGGAAGAAAGGAAGGAAGAAGGAAGGAAGGAAGGAAGAGAGAGAGAGAGAGAAAGAAAGAAAGAAAGAAAGAAAGAAAGAAAGAAAGAAAGAAAGAAAGAGAAAGAAAGAAAAAGGGGAAAGGAAGGAAGGAAGAAAGAAAAAGAAGTAAGGGAAAGGAAGGAAGGAAGGAAGGAGGAAGGAAGGAAGGAAGGAAGAAAGAAAGAGAGAGAGGGGGGGAAGGAAGGAAGGAAGAAAGAAAGAAAGAAAGGGGAAAGGAAGGAAGGAAGGAAGGAAGAGAGAGAGAGAAAGAAAGAAAGAAAGAGAAAGAAAAAGGGGAAAGGAAGGAAGGAAGGAAGAAAGAAAAAGAAGTAAGGGAAAGGGGAAGGAAGGAAGGAAGGGGAAAAGAAGGAAGGAAGGAGGAAGAAAGGAAGGAAGGAAGGAAGGAAGGAAGAAAGAAAGAAAGAAAGAAAGAAAGAAAGAAAGAAAGAAAGAAAGAAAGAAAGAGGATCACGTGACCCCGGGACACCGCAACCGTCATAAGTACATGCCAGTTGCCAAGCGTTGGAATTTTGATCACGTGACCACGTGGATGTTGCAATGGTTGTAAGTGTGAAAAATGGTTATAACTCGCTTTTCCCAGCACCTTGTAATTTTGAACAGTAACTAAAATGAATGGCTGTAAGTCAAGGACTATTTGTATGGTAGCTATTGTAGTTCCAAACTTCTAGAGAAGAACCCAGTTCTTCCTTGTAGCTGAACCAAGCAGGCTTTCTGAATTTAAAGTAGTAGCACGTTCACTTCCATGGTATTTACTGCATTTAGAAAGTCTAAATTGCAGCTGGGGATGGTAATTGAGAAATTTAAACCAAAGGCTTCATTAAAAAGGTTCATTTTGAGGAGAGATTTCCAAGGAAAATTGGAAAGAGAAAGCTACTCAAGTTTTCCAGAAAAGATTTTCCACAGTGGAGAGATGCAAGAAAGGAAGGAATAGATTCATTAATACAGCAGGCGGTGGTTCTACTACCAATAACCTAATTCCAAACTACAATTTTATAATGTTCATGAATCAGGTTTATTGTTAATGCTTTGGGTATGGTAAAACTATGTAGAAAGCGGCAATATTTTACCAAAAAAGAAAATACCATCCACTAAATAGGTGTTGAAGGAAAAGTCTTCATCATGGTTCAGTCCAAGCTGGGGATAAACAACATGGAGACTGCTTTAGAAAGAAGGTTGCAGTTTATTGAAGAGGAGAGCCAGACAGAAAGATGGCTCTGAAAGAAAAGAGAGAGAGCACATGTAGGGAGTGGGTTTTTATACCCTCTGGAGCAGTGTTTCTCAACCTTGACAACTTTAAGGCATGTGGACTTCAACTCCCAGAATTCCACAGCCAGCAATGCTGGCTGTGGAATTCTGGGAGTTGAAGTCCACATGCCTTAAAATTGTCAAGGTTGAGAAACACTGCGTCTGGAGCCTTTTGTTTGGAGTTGTTTCCTGTTCCTGTTTGAAGCTTTGTATTTCCTGTGTCATGTATTCTGACCTGAGTCTGGGTGTGCCCTTTGGCATCTGTGGGATAATCCTATTATGTCCCAAGGGTCATATCCTGCTTCCCTGGGGCTGTGGCTGATGACTCTCAGATTTTTGGTGTTGATTCTAGGGATCTTTCTTCCTAATCCCAGTTTCCTGACTCCAGTCTTTCTGACAAGGTTATCATCTGCATTTTGCAAACTTGGTTTCTGTTTGGGACAGAGAGACTTGTGAAGGGGGTTGGTTTCTGCCTTTAAAATCCTTTAGGGAAATATATTCTGCCTTTTAAATATTTCCAAGAATATTTCTTTCTCTGGGGGGGCTGACTTCCCACATAGGTTTCATTGGTTATTATAATTAAAGCAATTATTTACGTGCAATCTGATGTGCGGTGTTGCTTCTTCTACAGATCCCATGCTGGCTGGGAATTATGAACAATAAAATCAAGTTCTGGGCATTTGATTGCAGATTTGGTTATCTGCTTGCAAATGGTTTGTTAATCAACTACTAGGTTACCCTATCGGTGCACACTGAGAACCCCACAGTTCAAACTTGAGCCGTCCACAATCTCTTTTATTGGGTGATTAAAGTCCTTTAAAGCTAGAAGGCATGACAATGGAAAACAGTTTAAAATGTGTTCTTGAGACATATGGGTGAATATGAATAAAGTTTCTTTCCAGTGGAGAAACTTGTGGAAAAATCTTGGTGACCTCTTACATACATCCATGGAAATTTTTTTATAACAATCTGGCTTATCACAATAATAATAATAATAATAATAATGATGATGATGATGATGATGATGATGATGATGATGATGATGATGCGCCTTGGGTGCAATCCCAAAACAACTGGAGCACCACTTGAACACCATTGGCACTGACAAATTCGCTATTAGTCAATTACAAAAGGTGGCCTTACTAGGAACTGCTTCCATCCTGCGACGATATTTGTAATACCATCAAACATCCACATCTGCCTATCCCAGGTCCTGGTTAAGGACTTGATAGGTAGACAAAATGCCAAATCCAGTCTGAACATCTGGATGACTGTGCGATGATCCATAATAATAATAATAATAATAATAATAATAATAACGTAGTTGGAAGGGACCTTGGAGGTCATCTAGTCCAACCCCCTGCTCAGGCAGGAAACCCTATACCATTTCGGACAAATGGCTGTCCAGTCTCTTCTTAAAATCTTCCAGTGTGGAGCATTCACCGCTTCTGGAGGAAGGTTGTTCCACTGGTTAATTGTTTGAACTGTCAGGAAGTTTCTCCTTAGTTCTAGGTTGCTTCTCTTCTTGATTAGTTTCCATCCGTTGTTTCTTGTCCTGCTTTCAGGTGCTTTGGAAAATAGCTTGACTCCCTCTTCTTTGGGGCAGCCCCTGAGATATTGGAACACTGCTATCATGTCCCCCCTCGTCCTTCTCTTCATTAAACTAGACATACCCAGTTCCAGCAACCATTCCTTATATGTTTTAGCCTCCAGTCCCTCCAATTAATTATAATACTTTTGGGGTCCTCTCATCCAAATTCTAATCAGGTTTAATCCTTGCTTGGCTTTTGAAGTGCAGCCAAAGTTAGTTGGTTAGCTTCTCAATAAAGCATAAGTTGTTTTAAAGAGGTTTTTTTTCCCAAACTTCAAAGAAACTAATTTCTCCATTCAAAATACCTTGATTAAAGAATCCTTTTTAGGAACCGTGCAGCCATGTCTGAGTAATATAGGATGGTGATGATGCTTAAGGGTAATCTTAGGAAACTTACTTTCACCAAAAATTTGATCCACCAAAATCAGTATTATCTATAGGGATTCTCTAGAGTTTAATTCAGAAATTAATGCAGAAGTCTTTCTTATACTTATCTCAAGATATCAAAGGTAGAACCACGGACTTTCTGCACTCAAGGTTCTATCCCTTAGTGAGGGCCCTTCCTCAGTTAGACATCTGACTGTAGTTCAGAGAAACTCTTATTAAACAAAAGTAACTATATACAACCTTTATCATCAGTTTTATAGATCTGATGGTTAGTCTATTTATAAAAATTAGGAGTTATCCATCTCTGGATGTTTATAGAAAAAGGCTGTAAAATCACTTCCATGGATAGTTTAACTGATTTCCTATTATCTTGTGGTTCTAACTCCACAATTCTATAATTCTAATCTCTTCACAATATGAGGTTAAATCTGCAATCAAGTTATACACTCTCAATGACAATGACGATTAGGGGATGAAGCTAAAACATATAAAGAACTGTTGGTGGAATTGGGTATGTCTAGTCTAATGAAGAGAAGGACGAGGGGGGACATGATAGCAGTGTTCCAATATTTGAAGGGCTATCACAGAGAAGATGGGGTCAATCTATTCTCCAAAGCGCCTGAGGGCAGGACAAGAAGCAATGGATGGAAACTAATCAAGGAGAGAAGCAGCCTAGAACTAAGGAGAAATTTTCTAAAAGTGAGAACAATTAATCAGTGGAACACCTTGTCTCCAGAAGTTGTGGGTGTTCCAACACTGGAAGTTTTAGAGAAGAGATTGGATAGCCATTTGTCTGCAATGGTGTAGGTTTCCTGCTTGAGCAGGGGGTTGGACTAGAAGATCTCCAAGATCCCTTCCAACTTTGTTTTTCTGTTTTCTGGACACTCCCGATACTTCATTGCAATCATCACGGAGGTATAGTTTCTCCTGAAGTCTATTAAAAAGATGACACTACAACAGGGGTCTTCATACTTGGCCCTTTTTTGATTTGTGGACTTCAACTCCCAGAATTCTTCAGCCAGGCACGCTGGCTAAAGAATTCTGGGAGTTGAAGTCCACAAGTCATAAAAGGGCCAAGTTTGAAGATCCCTGCACTACAAGAACAAGTCTTTGAAGCTGAAGAGTTATAACTAGTAGAAGATGTCAATACAAAACATATTTACAACAGGGGTGAGTTTATTATATTTCCTGTCATTACTGCCTTAACTTGTAGTGGCTTGTCATTATTTAATTCGCATGATTCAGGATCAGGTTTAAGGAAGCATAAGTCATTGTAATTTGTGGGATGGAATTTTGTGGTATGACATTTACTTTCAGAATATATTCTATGAAGGATCAGGAAAAAAACAACCCACTAGGATTCCTTTAATAACCAAAGCCCAGAATTGAGCAGTAAATCCATCTTTGGCATAAAGCTTTGAGTCAAATTCAGCCACGACTATAAAAAGAATTATGTGAGTAATATAATCTCCCGTATCATATTTAGCTCAGGTTGCAAGTTTCTGGAATCAAGTAGTAAAATATTGCTACTGTGATCAGAATGCTCTGCGTTAGATGGACTTCTGACATATTTTTCTTTTCAAGGTGACCAATTCTTCTTGGGCTCCAAGATCACCGCAGATGGGGATTGCAGCCAAGAAATTAGAAGACGCTTGCTCCTGGGGAGGAAAGCTATGGCAAATCTAGACAGCATACTAAAAAGCAGAGACATCACCCTGCCAATAAAAGTGCGTATAGTCAAGGCCATGGTTTTCCCAGTTGCAATGTATGGCTGTGAAAGCTGGACCATAAGAAAGGCTGAGCGCCAAAGAATGGAGGCCCTTGAACTATGGTGCTGGAGAAGACTCCGGCGAGTCCCTTGGACTGCAAGGCAATCAAAAACCGGTCAGTCCTTGAGGAGATCAACCCTGACTGCTCTTTAGAAGGCCAGATCCTGAAGTTGAAACTCAAGTACTTTGGCTACCTAATGAGAAGGAAGGACTCACTGGAGAAGGGCCTAATGCTGGGAAAGATGGAGGGCAAGAGAAGAAGGGGACGACAGAGAATGAAGTGGCTGGATGGAGTCAGTGAAGCAGTAGGCATGAGCTTAAATGGACTCCAGAAGATGGTAGAAGACAGGAAGGCCTGGAGGAACGTTGTCCATGGGGTTGCGACGGGTCGGACATGACTTCGCAACTAACAACAACAATTCTTTCTCCGTCAAAAAGTCAAACTGCCTATAAATGTATATATATTATTAATGTATAATAAATATACATTATTTCCCAGATACCCTGATGCAATGGCACAGAATAATGCACAGGTAGTCCTCCACCATTCAAAGTTGCAACGGCACTGGAAAAAGTGACTTACGACTGTTGCAGCATCCCGCGATCAAAATTCGGACACTTGGCAACTGAGTCATATTTATGAAATGCTGCAGTGTCCTGGGGTCAGTTGATCCCATTTTGTGATCTTCTGACAAGCAAAGTCAAGAAGTGGGGGAAGCCAGATTCACTTAACAACCATTTTACTAATTGATCAACTAGGGCGGTTCACTTACTAATTGTGGCAAGAAAGGTTGTAAAATGGAGCAAAACTCACTTAACAAGTGTTTCGCTTAACGACAGAAATTTTGGGGTCGATTGAGGTCCTAAGTCAAGGACTACTGAACTGCATTCAGCAGAAAAAAATAAAGAAAAAAGTGATTTCAATCATTAGCTGGTGTTGGAAGAAAGGTCTTCATCGTGGTTCATCCAAGCTGGGAAGGTTGTAGTTTATTGGAGGGGAGAGCCAGACAGGAAGATGGCTCTGGCAGCAAGAGAAGTGAAAAAAAAAGGACTGAGCACATGTAGGAAGTAGGTATTTATACCCTCTGGAGCCTTTTGTTTGGAGTTATTTCCTGTTCCTGTTTTGAGGCTATTTCCTGTGTCATGTATTCTGGCCTGAGTTTGGGTGTGCCCTTTGACCTTTGTGAGTTACTCCTACCATGTCCTGTCTCAGGTGGGGTATGCAGATTTTAGGTCTTTGTCTTCCTAATCGCCTAGCTCCAACTTTCCTGGTGGTTTACATCTGTATTTGTACAGAGCTGGCTTCTGCTTGGGGGAGGGAGACCTGGGGCTATCAAGAAAAACTGGGCATGCCTTTCTGTCTCTTTAAGGTCCTTTGAGGAAATATATTTTTCCGCCCTTTTAACATTTCCTTCTCTGGGGGGGCTGACTTCCCACACTGGGAAACAGAGTTTAGTAGCTAAGTGAAGAAGAGAACAGCCATTTTTTTTCTTGGACTTTAATTAAGGATACCAAATCAGCCTTCAAAAATATCTAGATACGGGGTTAATGACTGTTCAAAGTTACAATGGCACTGAAAAAATGGATTTATGACTATTTTATCACACTTATGACCACTGCAGCCTCCCCATGGATCAAAATTCAGACACTTGGCAAATGACTCATGACTGTTGCAGTATCCTGGGGTCATGTTAGAGAGATATTTCTCTGAATTAAGTGAGCAATTTATTCTGTCCAAATGGTAATAACTTGGAACTAAATATACATCTGCTATATATTTCTTACTCTCTCTTAATGTCACTCTAACATGCTCGGCCTCTAAAAGGTGCTTTTTTTGGTGATCTTAACCCAAAACGTTATGGAGAGAGCTTAATATCTAAAGGGTGGGGGGCTACGAAAGTTGGAAGGAATCAGCTGGGGCAAAACTGAAACCAAAATATCCACACACACCATTTACACCCCAGTTTTCAAAGAATATTTGAAATATATTTGAGAACATGGAAAACAAATGTCCTAAAGTCAGCTTGGACCATTTCTGGGGATGGAGAATAAGCTTGAGGTAAGAGAAACCCCTTGTCAATGGGTTCCTGTATCTCCTCCCCCGCCTCCAGTTTCCCAATCTCAGGTTTCAAAAATGTGGTTACCCTAAACCCGGGGTAGGCAACCTTGGCTCTTTTATGACTCGTGGACTTCAACTCCCAGAATTCCTCAGCCAGCATGGCTCAGCTTGGAAACCTCTCCCTTTCCCCTCAGCACAGCTGGCTCAGGAATTCTGGGAGTTGAAGTCCACGAGTCATAAAAGAGCCAAAGTTGCCTACCCCTGCCCTAAACTGAAATCTGGATGAAAAAAAGCTAGGGGGAGAGCTATATCAGTCAGTTCCTTTCCCCTTCTCATCTTTAGAGTTACCAAATGTGTATTATTGCTGCAATTATTATTTGATCCCTATCTTTCAGATAGGTAAGTTTGTCTTTCTTTCAGGAGTTCTTTGAAGTGTTTCATTAGTCGGAACCTGACACTCAAGGGCAGAAGATGTTCTCCTGTCCCCCCCCCCAAAAGAGGCAACTGGACCTTCTTTGTTTTTCCTTGAAGACGTTTCACTTCTCATCCATCCAAGAAGCTTCTTCAGTTCTTTGTCTTCAAGCACCTTTGGGTCAACCATGACTTGGATGACTGAGAATCTCCATAGACAAGATATTCTCCTGCTTCCATTTGTTCTTCTCACCTTACATCAGCTCTACAGGATCACCTAGTGAGACTTGGTTAGTGTTAGATTTGCAAATGGAAGCTTTGTTGCAGCTGTGTTTCACTGGTCATTTTCTTGTATTCTGTTGCAGTCTTCTTTCTCTTCCCTATTTTGCACTTATTTGGTGTAGCCAGCTATGACTGGGCCCATAACCTGTTTGAAATTCTGCATATAGCCCTTCAGAACAAACTGTGCACAGTCCACATGTGCTTTTCTGCTTAACTGCCACATGGAAGCAGGAAACTTTTTATTCAAAGTAAAGACATAGAGAGTATACCATAGATGCAACTACAAATTTATAAACACTGCCATCTACTGGTTGAAGAATACATATCTCTACTGAATACTGCTGTAGTTGTACTAAATACATAAACACTGTATTCCAACAGTTAGATGTTGGGTCTTCCCTGTCTCTATGCTTGCCCTCCCACCTTCTTTGAACCATGTGCAGAGCAGACAATAAAGTGCCTCAGAAAGAAACCGGTTTCATTTCATTTATTGGACGAAAATTATTCTCTATATCCCTTAAATAATCTTTATGATAGAAATCTCGATAAGTACTGTATACATGATTGTCAAGGCAGAGAATAATTTGCAACACAGCCCCATGAACAATTTGTAGCATCGCAAACTCCTTAGGCGGGCTAAACATTTTGCTATGTCTTGTTACATGCACTGAGTAAATACACATTTCCCTTCTCAAAGTTGGTGTTATAGAACTGAATTGATTACAAGAGTTATAGTAACAGGCACACTGAACATTCCCAGATTAAATTTGCAGGTGTTTTTTTCCCCTTTTAAATGGGCTTTTTAATAAATATTTTTAAAAGCATGCTTGCTTTTTTTGTTGTTGTTGTAAAAGTAAAAATAAGAATGAGATGTTTTGCCGTAAATGCCATTTTTAAGAACCGTTCCAGATTCGGATCTGAGTAAAACCAAGCTTTTTTTAAAAAAAAAGCAAACCCAAATGAATAATATGTACATAAAATGCTGAATCTCATTTAGGAACAATAGTCCTCAGTCAGCTTCAATCACAAGAAACCGGTCACATGTAACAATAGGTGTAGCTCTGATTGAAAATATACATCCAAAGTCTTACCCAGGTCATTGAATGACTTTTGAAAGTACATTATAATAGACATGAGAATACACAAATTAATCAACAATATATGCCGCAGTGTAATTCCTTTGATTTTCCTGTTGGGTTGCTGGGTCTCAACAGTCCAAAGCATCCAGAAAGCTTAAGGCTACAAAATTAAACCCACTTATGGAGGAGCAAGTCCCATGGAACTGAATGGGTCTTATTTTCAAGTAAGTACGCATTCAGGTTTTGCCAGAGAATCAATTAAAACGTATTTCATTCTATAGCTGGCTGGGATCAAAAGCTACAGATATTTGGAATGTTCTAATCAGAATAACCAAAAAACAGAGTTGGAAGGGACCTTGGGGGGTCTTCTAGTCCAACCCCCTGCTCAAGCAGGAAACCCTGTACCATTTCAGACAAATGGCTGTCCAGTCTCTTCTTAAAAACTTCCAGTGTTGGAGCACTCACATCTTCTGTAGGCAAGGTGTTCCACTGATTAATTATTCTCACTTTTAGGAATTTTTTCCTTATTTCTAGATTGCTTCTGTCCTTGATTAGCTTCCATTCATTGCTTCTTGTCCTGCCTTCAGTGCTTTGAAGAATAGGTTGACTCCCTCTTCTTTGTGGAAGCCCCTCAAATATTAGAAGACTGCTATCATGTCCCCCCTCATCCTTCTCTTTGTTAAACTAGACATACCCAATTCCAGCAACCATTCTTCATACGTTTTAGCCTCCAGTCCCCTAATCATCTTTGTTGCTCTTCTCTGTACTCTTTCTAGAGTCTCAACATCTTTTTTATATTGTGGTGACCAAAATCAAAGTGAATCAAAGTGGAGCACTTTTGAGCATCATTAATTTCAGTGTGACTTGAGTTGTGAAGACCCCAGAGATTCTTAAATGGCTCTTTGACTAGAGTGCACCAACTTCTACAATTCACAGAATGAGACAACTTGCTGCAGCCAACTCACTGCAGCTATGTGAAAATTAAAAGTATGCACATCTTCTATCTATATCTCCCAGCTTTCAAATTGTAGCTTTCAAACTTCCCACTTACATTTGCCAGGAAATTCCTGTGGAAACATCCTGTTACGGAGGATTATGCAATATTTAATGGAACTTTCCCTTTTCTTTCTTCCTCCCCCCCCAAAAATTGGATGCAATGCACAGATAGAGAAAATGTTTTTCTCAATACTTGTTGTTATTGGAATACAATTTCATCCTGCATAATGTGGCGAGAACTTAGAAAATTCCCAATTCTGTCCCATAAGGGGAAAGAAGTAATTGCAAACCATTTTTTTCATTGATGGCTTTCTGATCTTCCTATGAAGGAAGCAAAGCAACATCTCAAAGCTACGCAATTATGCAAAGCATCGTCACGTATGAAGTCATTGGCGGGTTTTGTGACATTGTGTTAATACTGTTTTTTTTCTTCCTTCCCACATTCCTATTGATGCTGCAAGACTTAAGATGGAGCTGTCTCGAATACTTTTTCCAAAAGGCAACTGGACTTTCTTCTTGTTGTTGTTTTTCTTTGAAAACGTTTTGCTTCTCTTCCAAGAAGCTTCTTCAGTTCTTTAGTTGAGATTGGCAGAACTGAAGAAGCCTCTTGGATGAGTAGCAAAACATTTTCAAAGAAAAAAACCAAGAAAGACAGAATAATAGAGTTGGAAGGGACCTTAGAGTCCAACTCTTGTTCCAAAAGGAGACCCTATCTATACCATTCCAGACAAATGGCTGTCCACTCTCTTCTTAAAAGCCTCCAGTGTTGGAGCACCCACAACTTCTGGAGACAAGCTGTTCCACTGGTTAATTGTCCTCATTGTCAGGAAATTTCTTAGTTCTAGATTGCTTCTCTCCTTGATTAGTTTCCATCGTTTCTTGGACTACCTTCAGGTGCTTTGGAGAAGAGGTTGACCCCCTCTTCTTTGTGGCAGCCCCTCAAATATTGAAACACTGCTATCATGTCACCTCTAGTCCTTTTAAATTAGACATACCCAATTCCTGCAACCGTTCTTCATATGTTTTGGCCTCCAGCCTCCTAATTATCTTTGTTGCTCTTTTCTGTACTCTTTCTAGAATCTCAACATCTTCTTTACATCGTGGAGACCAAAACTGGATGCAGTGTCCCAAGGGTGATCTTACTAAGGCATTATAAAGTGGGACTAACGCTTCATGTGATCTTGGTTCTATCCCTAATCCTTGCTTGCTTAGCTTTTCCACTTGCGTGAGTAGAAGCTATAGAATGAGATACGTTTTACAAAACGTCAAATCTGAGAGACGGAAGGAAGCCTACGGATTCGGAAAGCTTTTTCATAGAAAGCCAAAGGCTGGAAAAGCAAGCAGAGTCATCAAAACATGCAGTGCAGTTTCATGCATTTATTAGACGTCTCGTTGTTAATTCTTCCAGCAACAATTCCCAATTCTGTACCAAGGCTTGGCTTTACCTATCTGTTTCCCTCCATTCCTCAATTGCGGGGGGGTGTGTGTGTGTGTGGAGTTGAAAACTTCACACAAAAACCAGGACTATCTTGTTTTTCCACCCAGAAAAAAGAAAATAATCTCTCTTTAAAAAAAAAAAAGTTTCTATAAATGTAGTGCCATAGTATGTATGTATCAGTTTATTATTATTATTTTTTTGAAAAGAACCCAAGATAAAAATAGAATCTATTTTCCCCTCTTCTGTACCCAGATACCCTTTCCAAAACTTTGCATTTTTTTTTTTAAATGGTGAATGACATAAGGATGTAGATCAGTTTCTGGGACCCTGAGATTTAGAATGGGTACTTTTGAAACTTCTCATTATTAAAATAGATTAAAACAGCTCTGAATGAAAAATCTTTTGATTTATGAAAAATAGGGGCATTGGTGAATTTTTTTCCCCAGATTGAAATAAAACAGAAGAGCGATTCTCCTTTGCTGTATGAGTTTAGCAAATTAAAAGGACTTTATGTGTATAACATTACAACACAGACATAAAGGAGAATATCTGTAGCTCTCTGAGCTTGGTTATTTTCCTGCAGACGTTTCATTACCCAACTAGGTAACATCATCAGTGCTAACCTGGACAGGCTTTACAATGTAAAGCCTTGGGATAAAGGGAAAAAAGAGACAGAGAAAGGAATAAGGAAGAGAGAACCACTGTTTGGAGTTAATTCTGGCCATCAGAGATGGGGTCCAGCCCAAATTTAAGCATTTATATTGATTTTAACGGGAAGGACTTATGCCCGACGGTGTTTTTCTCACTGGCCTATTGCTTTATTCTGTGCTATTGACTTATGTTCTTGCCTCACGTAATGTGGATGATTTTATTAACTAGTCTTTTTTAACCAGACAGGCAAATCTGCAAGAGAAAGGGACATTTTCCCTTTGAATTCTTCTTCTTCCTTATGGATCCATTTTAGCTAAATCAAGATATCATAAAAAGGATTTCCTTCCTCTCATGTTAAATCCCAGTCTTATTCTTTGACAGAAAGCTGTACAGAAAGATTCTAGCACAATCCACCTTTATTCCAAGTGCTGCATGCCAGCAATTTGTTTTCAGGTTTGCAAAGCGGTATATTTGAGCCTTAAGTAAACCACAATGGAAAAACCAGATGCATTTTTTGCGCATTTCTGGGAAGATCACATTTCAACGCAAGGTGGATTTTAATATCCCAATTGCCTAACATTTCTGAAAGACTCAGGAATCACTCCACAGCTTGCTGTAAATGACTGCTGGGTCAGTACTGGGAAAAAAAACCCACCCTTTTTCTAATTGCTATATTCATGGGGGCAAAAATGACATTTGGTTTGGGTGAAGGCTATCCAGCTCCTTTGCTTGGGAGATTCAATTTAAAACAAACCATTCCACATTTTACTAGAAAGAATCATACTGAAGCCTTTTACAGGACATTTATTTCCTGACGTGTCTATTCTGATGTGTTTGTGAACTTCTCCAGTTCCTCCGTCCTGTTTCATTCTTTGCTTTTTATGCTGTCATTTTATACTGCCATATCCTTTGGAATATGCTGGTCTTTGGCCATAATAAAATTTTTGTAGGGGCTTTCCTTCCCCCCTCAGTTCAATTGAAAAGGGGAAAAAATAAAAAACCCAGGGAAATTCTTCAAGCCCCATTTTGGAGCCCATAGAGATGGGTCTGGTGTGAATGCAAACAGAAAATAAATGTATTATTTCAGGGGTTAGCACAGCACCCTATTCTGAAATTCAACCCCCTTCCGTGGGACTGGAAGGAAACGAGAACTTGTTCCCGTTTTCTTGACAAGATACCGTGCCGAAAGCTGTTCATTTTCAACGTCACTGCAAGATCCAGGCAAGTCTGCAGTCCAAAGTTATGGAGTTAAGAAAAAATATGTATATATATAATGTATATGCATATATACATATAAAACAGGCCACAACAGCCTTCCTGATTTGAAAGATTAATGCAAACTTCTTTGTATTCTCTACTTCTGAAAAAAAAAACACGAGAATAAACCCCCCCGAAAGCTGAAAAAAACAAAGAAACGAAACAAAAGCAAAAACACAACCATTTGAAATTACTCTAAATAATCCAGTTGCGCTATTTTGTTAAGGAAAACCAAAGCAGGTATGGATATCAACGCTGTGTGAACAGAGTTAAATCATTGAGGAACCAACACAGGTCCAACTGAGTCAGAACATTTTGGATTCCTGGAGCCAGAATCAGGTGCCACTCTCTTCCCCATCCTCCAGAGGTCACTGCCGCTCGCGATGAATGCCACTTTTCTGAATGGCGGTATAAAATATGGCCATTTATTTTTTGTGTGTGTGTGTTTTTTTAAAAAATCCTTCTATTCTTCTAATGCTTCGATGTGTTTTGCAATGCAGGATGAAATCACCTGGGAGAAGGTTTCCATTTCCTGCCTGGGCACCGGGGATTTTTTCTCCCATCTCTGACAACTTCCCTGTGGGTGGGATCACAGGGTGACCTGGATCACTTGGTCCCTGTGTGTATTGTGGTTGTGGTTATCGTGGTCTGTCTGGGCCTCTTCTCTCCCACAGCAGAAATGCCAGTTGAAGCTGAAGAAGGAAAACTACAGAGAGCAGACGAGTTCATACCTGAAAGAAGAGAGGGAAAGAGACGTCGCCGATCAACCTCTGTGCAACCGATGAGTATAATGCTCAGAAGACATAAGTTGGGAAGGAGAGATCTAACATGTAGCCCCTTTTCCCCCAGGGAAGGAAATTCTTGGTTAATCTTGAAGGTCCTACCAAAGTCCATGTTGCCCTTAGTTGCCATACTTTAAGATAGCTCTTCTCTACCACCTCTTCCTTCCTGATAACATGACTTCCAGAACTTCATTTATTTATTGTGAGGAAACATTGCTCACTTCTATTTTGCAAAGTGTGAGCATTTCCTCAAGTTTGATTTCATCCTACCAAGTATTTCCAACAAAGGACGGACAGCTGAAAGACTGGATTGAAAGAAATTGCAACCGTGGCTGATCACCACTATTGAGGAATAGTTAAATATCAGGCAGAGCAGAATAACAGACTAGAATAACAGAGTTGGAAGAGACCTTGGAGATCTTCTAGTCCAACTCCCTGCTCAAGCAGGAGACCTTATATGCCATTCTGGACAAATGACTGTCCAGTCTCTTCTTAAAAACCTCCAGGGAACATCCATAACTTCTGGAGGTTAGCCCTTCCACTGATTATTGTTCTCACTGTCGGGAAATTTCTCCTTAATTCCAGGTTGCTTCTTTCCTGGATTAGTTTCCATCCATTCCTTCTTGTCCTGCCTTCAGGTGCTTTGGAGAATAGCTTGACTCCCTCTTCTTTGTGGCAGCCCCTGAGATATTGGAAGACTGCTGTCACCTCACCCTTACTCCTTCTTTTCACTGTACTAGACATACCCAATTCCTGCAACCCTTCTCCATACGTTTCAGCCTCCAGTCCCCTAATCCTCTTTGTTGCTCTTCTCTGCACTCTATGTAGAGTCTCAGCATCTTTTTTATATCATGCTGAAGATGGCCAAAATTGTGCAGAAGGTGGTCAATATTTATGTAGCAGAAGGTGGTCAATATTGGTTTAAATAAGCTGTGCCCCAAACTCCCGCTTTACGCCTGTGCCTGCTACTTGCTTCGTACTTACACTCTTTTCTGGATGTGCCATCTGGGAGCGGATTGGCGAGACTAAGGTTGTTTGATACGCTAATGTTTGAACCGCTGTCCAAACTATTGCCAAGATGTAACCGTCGCATGTGTCTAACCACGGCTGTGGCGTTAAAAGCTTGCTGGAAAAGAAGAGACAAAGAAATGACTTTGAGACAAAGAAGTAACATGACACTACAGCTTCAGCGTATCTGCTCTCCCAGCATATCAGATTGCTTAAGGTCCCCTCACATTGAGAAGCCACAAATAACACATGCACTGGCATGGTTGAATACAGGTAGTCCTTGACTTACAGCCATTGGTTTAGGGACTGTTCAAAAGTTACAACGGCACAGAAAGTGAGTGCAGTCCAGTCCTCACATTTATGACTATCACAGCACCCTTACTGTCCTATGATGCTAACTCAGGCCGCAAATACTCAGAATGTATGGTCGTAGCCTACTGGGGCGACATGATTGCCACCTGAGATCTTCCCAGCTGGCTTCCAGTGAGCAAAGTTAATGGAGGATGCCGGTTTCCCTTAATGACCATATGATTCACTTAACAACCTTGGCAAAAAAAGGAACAACTCACTTAACAACGGCCTCACTTAGTGTCAAGTGCCTGGGAAATCAGGAGATTCAAGCAGTTCAACTGAGTATAAAGATGTTTTGCAAGCTTAAACTCTCTACAAGAATCTGGCCGACTAACAGTGAAGGGAAATGAGCAGGAGATAAGAAAGACATTGAAGGTGGCCTGGACTTAGATCTCTTGTAGACACCAGGGACTTGTGACTTATGATGGATTTGATCCCTCCTTTGGGCTGAGCCTGGTCATCTCCTACACTTAGCCACGCAAGTTCCGGTTTCAATTATAGTCGTAAGTCGAGGACTACCTGTATTTTTCATCCAAAATGCTAAAATGTATTTAAGGCAGAAGCATCCATGAAGAAGAAGTCAAATAACTCAAGATGGCGGACTTGACAGGTTTCTGCACATACAACGCTTGTAAAAAGGAAGATCAGCTTTGGTTATCTGGATTGCATCTGCCGGGAGACTCCCTGATTTAAGGACACACACACACAGTTGTGGGTTCCAGCCTTCACACAAGGCAGATTTTGTTTAGGACATGCACCAAAAGGACACACACACAAAAAAGGAAAATAAAATAAAATAAAATAATATAAAACAAATATTATCACATTCCTTCTTTTTCATTCCAGTTAGTAGTTTGGAAATATCCAACATCACCTCACGTAGCCTGGAAAATAATACTTTTTTTCTCTCCCCCTATTTAGAGAAAATGACTCTTTCCACAACCATACAAAGCATAACACCCCACCCCAGGAAGTCTGTCTAATGAAATAAAATGTTTTATCTCACAGAGACTAAGCCGGTAATTTGCTGTCACAAAAGATGGCCTATCTGACGGCCGGGCAATTTTTACTAGATTTTTTTTTTAAATATAGCTTTTTATTGAAAGTATTGTTCCTGGCTTTGTTTTGGTGATATTGATCTAAAAGAACAGAATAACGGAAGGGACCTTGGAGGTCTTCTATTCCAACCTTTTGGACTCTACTATTTCAGACAAATGGCTGTCCAATCTCTTCTTAAAAGCCTGCAGGTTTTTAATTTAATTGGGATTTGATCTTGGTTCTTCTCTTTAGAATTAATTAGGCTCACTAAGGAAGGTGTTTGGAACCAGAAGGGTTTAGGATGGATGAATAAAATCAGAATCTGCAATTTTCCCTTGATCCATGAATTTGTTCGTTGCACGGAAGAAAAGAGAAACAGAATTAAAGCATAAGATAGGTTTCATTATCTGAGGAGATTTCTCCTGATGCTGAATTCAACAGCACTTATTCAAAAAGGAACAGCACGACTAGACCAAGCTAAATTTTCCTGAGGAGAACAAGAATCATAATCTTGGAAAGATGAGAAAACATCTTCATGTATGCTTTACAAAGCATGCATGCATAAATGAATGAATGAATGAATGAATCAGTCAGTCAGTCAGTCAGTCAGTCAGTCAGTCAGTCAGTCAGTCAGACAGACAGACAGACAGACAGACAGACAGACAGACAGACACAGCCAGCCAGCCAGCCAGCCAGCCAGCCAGCCAGCCGCCAGTCAGTCAGTCAGTCAGTCAGTCAGTCAGTCAGTCAGTCAGTCAGTCAGTCAGTCAGTCAGACAGACAGACAGACAGACAGACAGACAGACAGACAGACGCGTCAATCAGCCAGCCAGCCAGCCAGCCAGACAGACAGACAGACATGGCCAGACAGACAGACAGACAGACAGACAGACAGAAAACAGACAGACGCAGTCAGTCAGTCAGTCAGTCAGTCAGTCAGTCGGTCAGTCAGTCACTCAGACAGACAAACAGACAGACAGACAGACAGACAGACAGACAGACAGACAGACAGACAGACAGACAGACAGACAGACAGACACAGTTAGTCAGTCAGTCAGTCTCCAACAGTGTAAACCATTTGAGAACTCACTCTCCATTTGCTTTTTGCAAAGTTCTTGCGAATCTGGGCGCTGACGGACTCATGGATATTTTTGCTGAGGGCTGTGTCACCGGCGATCCTGAAAAAAATAAAATAAAATAAGGAAGATGTTTGATGAAGCCGTTGCTTTTAAGAGTTTACAACTGTAGGAACATTCCTCGTCGTTTTTACCAAAACAAGAATGAAATCCAGCTCTACATTTTTATCAACGGGTTCAGTAAGAGGATAACTGCCCTAATAGTTACCAAGGAAACTCAGAATTAAACGCAGCGGTGCATTTTATTCTTGAATAAAAAAAATCATCATTTCCCATAAGATGAGCCTCAGGAAAGCTCTCCGTAGACCTCTCAACCAGCAGGGTTATATTTAGTGAAGGACCAGAATCATACAGCTTACTCTCAAAATTGTCTAATCTTTGTCTTGATGTGGGCATTCGTCCAGTTGGAAGTACTCCTTGCTTGATAGGTCATGGTTGATCTGGACTAGGTCATGGTTGATCTGGAAGGTGATTCTCAAACAGAAATCCTGATTCTGGACAGAGGCTATGTGCTCAAGAGTTTCCCACNCCACCTATTAAGATTATGATCTGACTGGGATATAGACCATTTCTTTAATGTCTCTTCTTAAGCTGCCTTGTTATCTGCTGTTGAAGCAATTCTCTGAGGACGTTTGAGAGGAGAGTCACTTGAAGTGGGAACACAAACGAGAACCTTCACTGCATTGATAACCCTTGCTTCAGAATATCCTCCCTGGAAAGGCATTTTTATTTCATCTGCCATTTTGAGCATCAGTAGTAGTGCTCAAATACTCAAATACTTTGGCCACCTAATGAGAAGGAAGGACTCACTGGAGAAGGGCCTAATGCTGGGAAAGATTGAGGGCAATAGAAGAAGGGGACGACAGAGAATGAGGTGGCTGGACAGAGTCACTGAAGCAGTAGGCATGAGCTTAAATGGACTCCAGAAGATGGTAGAGGACAGGAAGACCTGGAGGAACGTTGTCCATGGGTTGGACACGACTTCGCAATTAACAACAACAACAAGTAGTGCTTTATGCCTCTTGGAGGGAAGCCAAGAAGGAAAGATGGAAGCAACAGAAGAAGGAGGAACTCAAAAGTTTTCTTTGACCTGAATCAATTTCTGGAGACTCCATAAACTCAGCCATGTACTTTTCATGGCAACAAGAGTGAAGTTGTTTTCTTCAGGGACTATCAGGTGCAAAGAATCAGGATATGTGAAATTACAATCCAGAAGATTTATTGCTAAAGCCTCTACACAAGAATCCAGTCAACTAAAGTTCAAAGCTAAATTGGCGCCAGCTAAGGGTCAACAGAATTCAAGAGACATTGGAGTTCGACCATTTGTGGGAATGTAATGACTCTTGGCTGATGACTTGCTTAACTGCCTCCCAGCTCTGCCTGTTCATCTCCTGCAGAACCATGGTTTCAGATTCCCAAACTAGCTTGCAACTCCATGGCTTCTTGGTGGCTAATCTCCCATTCAAATCTTCTGCAGGGCTGATTCTACTTAGCTTTCTAGATGAGCCAGTATGGCCTAGAGATCTTGCCAAGGAAAACATCTGGCCAAGAACAGATACCTAAGCTTGGATTTTTATTGTGGATGGGTCAGTGGAAAACCCTTGGCACATCTTCAATCAGCCCCTTGCTGAACACCACAGATTTTTCTTTCCTTCCATAAACAAAAGGATCTCTTTAACAGCTTCCTGACAACATTTGCCAGGTCAAGCTTTTCTTGTAAATGAGAGGGAAGATTCCCTACAGCCCTAAATCATCAGAAATCTGGAGTTGGCCTTCTCCCTTCAAAGTATCTTCTGTGCTTGACTCAAAGTATCTTCTGTGCTTGACTCAAAGTATCTTCTGTGCTTGACTCAGTTGACTCATTCTTCGTTCCTCTGCTTCCCAAAAAACCTATTTGTGTCAGTGGAAGTTCCTCAAGACCGGAGTATGTGGTTTAGAATTTTATCAAAAGAAGCAAGGAATATTTGCAGCCAGTGAGAAAGGATACATGGAATCTGATCAGCAAGCACAGCCTGGAGAAGAGAGTGTAGTCTATACACTCAAGATTTTGGCTGCCACAACAAAGACTTAAGATACTCAAAGCATTAAATATTCTGTGGTGTAATTTAAATCAATGAACCCTCGCTGCTTGATGGAATGGAAACTTTAGAGCAAACTCTAAAGAAGCATCCAGGAAAAGCAGCAGAAATAGCAAGTATTGGTGGCCGGGTTGCCAGTCAGCTCATCCCAGAATTACATGGTAAAATAATCAGACATTTGCTTCACATCATCCAATGATCCTGGATTAAATCTAAAGAAGGGGTTTCTCTCTCTGTTTTGCAAAAACTAACAACAGATCCTGATGTCTAGGGAGATTCTCAATCATCCTCCACCATTCAGTGAGAACTAAAGAAGCTTCTTGGATGACAAGAAGGAAAAACAAAGGAAGTCCAGTTGCCTTTTGAAAAAGCATCTTTGAGACAACAGACCCTGATGCTTATTTAAAGGGGCTGAAATTATCTTTTTGGTTTTCTCCATTACCATTTTTTTTCTATAGCTTTATTTTTCTTGGAGGTTATCTTGGGGATAATTAAAGAACAGCTTCAAACAGCATGGTTGACCCATTGGAGAAGCATAGCTAAAACACACAGTCCAAAATTAGAGCTATCAGTTTACACCGCAAAACTTCAGGCAACCACTAGATGGCAGCAAAATGGACCTGTATCCTACATCCTTTCTGTATCCAACGTCCCCCTAGTGGTCATTTACAGTTTAGCAGTCGAGATACGACTGAGATGTGGGTTCATAATACATTAATGTCAATTCAGCGGGAAAATAACACCTGCCTCTTTTTCCATTAAAAAAAGGAGAGGAAGGATGAACATAAAAGGAATTGAGAGTCACGATGAGAATGGCAGATTGCCATTTCACTGAGAGCACATAGTAAATCTTCCTCTATGGAGAGGGAAAGAGCATTCAATTTTTCGGTGCTTTAGATTTCCATTAAAAAAAAAAAAATCTACTCTCTGCTTTCTGCTTACCCAGACTGAGTCTCAGATCTATGTGTACCGTTCTGATTGCAATCATAAGACTTGGTTGCCAAGAGCTTTAAATCCTAGTCTGTATTGCTGACAGGCTATGATATTATAATTAAGTTTTCTGCTCCTTCTCTTTCTTCTCCTTTGCACTAAGATCTTCCCCAGAGATGAATGAGACTGGAATTTATGAACATGTCAATTGATTGAAGAACTCAGCTTACCATGGATGTCGGGCTGCCTGTTCACAGGTATATCTTTTATTGGGGTCTTTCTCCATCAAGTTCCGAATAAAATCTTTAGCTGGGAGAAAGGAAAACAGCAGAAAGAAACGGGTATTTGGTAGCTGAAGGAACAAAACGGCACAGTGGTATTATAAAGGTATCACGATGCAGCCCAAACCTGACTATAAAGGGAATTACATGAATAATCAAGTCAACGCATTGATTATGTAATGAAGTTCAGCTCAACACTCAGTTTTATTTTACTTGCACAGTTGCTATTAACGGGTTTCTCAGACAGGAAGATATAACTGGGTTTACTAACTGGAGACTTAGAATTGATTAACATAACGGTATAATAGAATAACAGAGTTGGAAGGTCTTCTAGACCAACCCTCTGCTCAGGCAGGAAACCCTATACTATTTCAGACAAATGGTTGTCCAATCTCTTCTTAAAAACCTCTAGTGTTGGAGTACCCACAACTTCTGGACGAAAGCCGTTCACTGGTTAATTGTTCTCACTGTCAGGAAATTTCTCTTTAGTTCTAGGTTGGTTCTCTCCTTGATCAGTTTCCATCTGTTGCTTCTTGTCCTGCCCTCAACTGCTTTGGGGAATAAGTTGACCCCCTCTTCTTTATGGCAGCCCCTCAAATATTGGAAGACTGCCATCACATCACCCCTAACCCTTCTTTTAGTTAAATCAAATATAGCCAATTTCTGCAATATTCTTCTACAAACATTCTTCATATGTTTTAGCCTCCAGTCCCCTAATGATTTTGGTTGCTCTTCTCTGTACTCTTTCTAGTGTCTCACTCTTTCTAGAGAGGGATAGAATCAATATCATGTGAAGTATTAATACCACTTTACAATGCCTTGGTAAGGCCACACTTGGAATACTGCATCCAGTTTTGGTCACCACGATGTAAAAAAGATGTTGAGACTCTAGAAAGAGTACAGAGAAGAGCAACAAAGAGGATCAGGGGACTGGAGGCTAAAACATATAAGGAACGGTTGCTGGAATTGGGTATGCCTAGTTTAATGGAGAGAAGGATGAGGGGGGACATGATAGCCGTGTTCCAATACCTCAGGGGCTGCCCCAAAGAAGAGGGAGTCAAGTTATTCTCCAAAGCGCCTGAAGGCAGGACAAGAAGCAACGGATGGAAACTAATCAAGGAGAGAAGCAACCTAGAACTAAGGAGAAACTTCCTGACAGTTAGAACAATTAACCAGTGGAACAAACCTGCCTCCAGAAGCAGTGAATGCTCCAACACTGGAAGTTTTTAAGAAGAGACTGGACAGATATTATTATCTTTTTTACATCATGGTGACCAAAATTGGCTGCAGTATTCCAAGTATGGCCTTACCAAAGTGTTATAAAGTGGTATTAACACTTCACATGATCTTGATTCTACCCATCTGTTAATGCAGCCTGAGTTGGCTTTTTTGGCAGCTGCAGCTGTACCATATTAAAAAAAGAAAAAGAAAAAGAAAAAAAAAAGGAGGGAAAGAAGGAAATAGCGACTTTTCCACAATAGGAATTGAGTTGTACACTAAACCCAATGTTTCCCAACCTTGGCAACTTTAAAATGTGTGGATTTCATTTCCCAGAATTCTCCAGCCAGCATGTATGTAACATCAAAGCCCCCTTGCAGCAGCTCTGAATAGGAAAACTACAGGAAAAAGAGAAGATCAAATAAATGGTATTAGGGGACGATCCTAACTCGTTTCTTACCAGATTCAGAGATATCATCCCAATAGGGAGAGTCAAATTCATATTCTGCTTTCAGAATTTGCTCAAACAGCTTGGAGTCGTTTTCGTCGTAGAACGGAGGGTAGCCGCAGAGCCTGAAAAATTAAAAATGTGTTCAGTCACGGGGAAGAAAATTACTGAAGAAATCCTTAAGGATTTTTATTTTTTTTACAGCTTTGGATTTGGGCGATGCAAATGCCAGGTAAATACACATAGTCCTCGACTTATAACAGTTCATTTAGTGGCCATTCGTAGTTTCAATGGCACTAAAGAAAGTGACTTATGACCGTTTTTCACACTTATGACCCATGGAATCGCCAAGTTGGACACATCTGAATGGATAAGATAATTAGAACAGAACAGAACAGAACAGAACAGAATAGAATAGAGCTGGAAGGGACCTTGGAGGTCTTCTAGTCCAGCCCCTTGCTCAAGCAGGAGAACCTATCCCATCTCAGACAGGTGACTGTCCAGTCTCTTCTTAAAAATCTCTAGTGATGGAGTGCCCATAATTTCTGGAGACAAGCTGTTCCACTGGTTGATTGTCCTCACTGCCAGGAAGTTTCTCCTTAATTCCAGGTTGCTTCTCTCCTTGATCAGTTTCCAACCATTGTTTCTCATCCTTCCCTCTGGGGCTCTGGTGAACAATCTGGCCCCCTCTGCCTTGTGGCAGCCCCTCAGACACTGGAACACTGCTATCATGTCTCCCCTATTTCTTCTTTTGTTTACTGCAGCCGTTCTTCGTATGTTTTGGTCTCCTGGCCTTTGATCATCTTAGTTGCTCTTCTCTGACTTTTTTCCCAGACTCTCAACATCTTTTTTGTGATAAGGTGACCAAAATTGGCTGCAGTATTCCAGGTGTGGTCTCACTGGGGTTTTATAAAGTGGTAATAATACTTCATTGTTTGATATTACTTACAGAATATACGCAATCACTCCAATGGACCAGCAGTCCACTGCTTTGCTGTATGGTTTCTGGGCAAGGACTTCGGGAGCTGCAGAAAGGAAAGAGGAACGGAGAGAAATGAACAAAGGAGAGAACATTAAATGAAACTGGCCGGCATCCAACCGAGAGCTGAAGGCGTGCTCACTGCAGCGTGGCCTCCACTCTCTTCAATTGCTTCTAAATGGCAGAAGGGAAACCCTGCCAACTTGCACGAAATGGAGAGAACAGACAAACTCTGAAGCTTCTCCTGCAGCCCCTTCCTTCTTTCCATCATCAGTCACCCATAATAATAATAATGATAAAGTTGGAAGTTTCTTAAAAACTTCCAGTGTTGGCGCATTCACCGCTTCTGGAGGCAGGTTGTTCCACTGGTTAATTGTTCTAACTGTCAGGAAGTTTCTCCTTAGTTCTAGGTTGCTTCTCTCCTTGATTAGTTTCCACCCGTTGCTTCTCGTCCTGCCTTCAGGCGCTTTGGAGAATAGCCTGACTCCCTCTTCTTTGTGGCAGCCCCTGAGATATTGGAACACTGCTATCATGTCCCCCCTCGTCCTTCTCTTCATTAAACTAGACATACCCAATTCCAGCAACCGTTCCTTATATGTTTTAGCCTCCAGTCCCCTAATCATCTTTGTTGCTCTTCTCTGTACTCTTTCTAGAGTGTCAACATCTTTTTTACATCGTGGTGACCAAAACTGGACAATTCCTAGGGAGAATACAGGTAGTCCTCGACTTACGATCACAAAGGAACCCAACATTTCCGTTGCTAAGGGAGAGAATGGTTAAGCGAGTTTTGCCCCATTGAAGACTTTTCTTGACACGGTGGATAAGTGAATCCCTGCAATTGTTAAGTTAGTGACACGGTTGTGTAGTGAATATGGCTCCCCTGTGGACTTCGCTTGTCCGAAGGTCGCAAAAGGGGAATCACATGACTCTCGGGACACCACAACCCGTCATAAGTACATGCCAGTTGCCCTTCGTCCAAATTCTGAACACGTGTCCGTGGGAATGCTGCAACGGCTGGTGAAAACTGGTCGTATGACACTTTTTTTTAGTGTTGTAACTTTGAACGGACACTAAATGAGCTGTTGTAAGTCAAGGACTATTTGTATCTTTTATTTATAGCATTCCCCATTTAGCTAGAAGTAGAAGTGGTGTAAATGAACATTCGTAATCAATTATCCAAAAGGCCCATCCTATCAATCACTGTCCTATCCTCCTTGCTAGAAGAATGCCTGGGATCACCACGAATGTAGGAACAAGTGAAGGTGGTTTAAGTTAGACTTTTAGGTATCCTGGTTAGTTGGATTTGCTTTCTAATACAAGTGATCGAAACTGTACCTTTAGATCAAGTCAATAAATATTCTTCTATGTATTGTCTACACCAGGGGTCTTCAAACTTGGCCCTTTTATGACTTGTGGACTTCAACTCCCAGAATTCCTTCAGTTCTGGGAATTGACGTCCACAAGTCATAAAAGGGCCAAGTTTGAAGACCCCTGGTCTACACTGAATTAGCAGTGACCCTTGTCTCAAGCAAGGTTTCTTTTTTAGACCTACTAGCTACAAATATCAAGGCTACATTTGGGCTTTGCATTTAAATTTACATTTGCATGCAAATCTTGAATGGAGTAACTGAAATTCTATTTGTTTCATGGTTCAATATAATACAGTTAGGGCAGTGTGTCTCACCTTTAGCTACTTGAAGATGAGTGGACTTCAACTCCCAGAATTCCCCATTCTGGCTAAGGAATTTTGGGAGTTAAAGTCCACTCATCTTCAAGTAGCTTAGGCTGAGAAACACTTGACGGTATCAGAGCAAGATAAAACAACACTGTGGAAGTATGACCAAAAGCCAACTTATCTTCTGGAAATTACTATTATCAAAATAAAACTATTGGCAGAGATTTCAACCAGGTCATAGCCATAATCAGAGAATCCATAGATTATGTTTTCACGTGAACACATGTCATACACACAGTCTGGAGTTGACCTCCTTTCTAAGTCCTTCGGAAAAGCTTCTTCACATTTTGTTTCCAGGTATGGCGGTTATTATGAAATCAAAGAAGGAATAAAATAGAATTAGGTTCCACCAAAGAGGGGTGAGAATGATGTGGAAAGTGGAAGCTAACAGGTCTACTGCATGTAAAATGAGCATAAGTGAAGAGTTAACTATTTGATAAGGGGAATAGTGGAATCAGTAACTGGAACCAGTAAATTCCAGTTCAGAAGATGTATTGCTCATGTCTACACCCAAGGATCTGGCCAACTAATGGTCAGCCCTAAATTGGTGCTAAATAAGACTCAATGGAATTCAAGGGGGGGTTGAACTTGGAGCATTTGTGGCCATGTAATGATTCTAAGCTGAATCCTCTCTTGACGCCGCCCCCAACCCCTGCCTTTTTCTTCTCCTACAGGAAGCCATCCAACTGTTAATGGATACGAGCCATTCTGATTGCCATCTTCTTGGCTTCACCCTCAACACTCACTGTTTGAAATGTTCCTTTATTTTTAAATGGTGAATCATACTGACACCCTTGTAATCAACATCTGACAATTCCAAGGACTGTAAATAAAAAGGAGAGCGGGGAGGAAAGGAACCCTCCACGTGAAAACCAGGCACAAATCTTTAGGAAACTTGAAAAAGAGAGTTCTTTACAGCAGCTCAAATTGGTTTGAAGCTGGATGGTTTTCAATAGATAGGCAGGATATCTGGCTCTTTGCTTTATAGAGGTTGGGGGTGGAAATCATGTCAAATCCCACACAGAGAGGCATGACACAATGCAACAGCCAGATTTTTCTGCTCTAAGAACTTAAGGAAAAGTAGACTATTTAGTCCATGCAGCTAGGTCCTATATATTCCTTCCTACTGCCCCTTGAGTATCAGGGTCTGGATATTTCATAAAGCTGACACATCTAAAATACAACGGTCCATGAGATCAATTGCTAATAGAAAGTTTGAACCCCATAGACCAGTGTTTTTCAACCTTGGCAACTTTAAGATATGTGGATTTCATTCTTGAGATGTTTCTCAACCTTGGCAACTATAAGATGGGTGGGCATCAATCCTTACAATGTTTCTCAACCTGGGCAACTTTAAGATGGGTGGGCATCAATCCTTGAGATGTTTCTCAACCTTGGCAACTATAAGATGGATGGGCATCAATCCTTACAATGTTTCTCAACCTTGGCAACTCTAAGATGGGTGGACTTCATTCCTTGAGATGTTTCTCAATGTTGGCAACTGTAACACGAGTGGACTTCAACTCCTAACAATGTTTCTCAACATTGGCAACTTTAAAATGGGTGGACTTCAACTCCTTATGATGTTTCTCAAAGTTGGCAACTGTAATATGGGTAGACGACAATTCTTTGAGATGTTTCTCAATCTTGGTGAATTTAAGATGGGTACACTTCAACTCTGAGAATTCTCCAGTCAGCATAGCTGGGAATTCTGAGAATTGAGGTCCACAAATTTTAAAATTGTCAAAGGGGTCTTCAAACTTGGCAACTTTAAGACTTGTGGACTTCAGTTCCCAGAATTCCTTAGCCAGCCCTGATGTCTTCTGGGAATTCTGGGAGTTGAAGTCCACAAGTTTTAAAGTTGCCAAGTTTGAAGACCGCTGTCTTAGACTAACATCTGGAACCCATGTCTACCGAATAGGATGAATCTGGTCATGTAGTATCCGCATCTTTGTGATCAGTGTAATAATACCACTTAGGCTATACACTGGGTAAAAATAGAATAATCTCCCCTACTTCCAGGTGGAAATTCTTTGCTCCTACATTTTTGCTCCTAAGTCAGGAAAAAGACTTGGAAAGATCGGAAAGACTTAGAAAGATCGGAAAACAGATCTTTTAGGAGAAAATTGGGGAGAAATTTGTACCTGAATGGAACTCTGAATTCGACATACAATTTGAAAATGGTTGCAAGCTTCCTTCACCTTCGCATAAGCACATCTGCCTAATAATAATATTAATCAGTTCTGGAAGTGTTTGGATTGGCTGGGTATTTCTACATCTCTTGCTTACAAAAAGTGCTAACTTTTTTTTTTAAAGAAAACAATTGCTGGAGGAAATGAACCTGCAAGGGGAAAAAAAACCAGCTATTTTTGCTACAAGACTGCATTCTATCTTACTCAGAAAAGGGACTGGATGCATTTTGTGGTCCTCCCCCCTGTTCTTTCTGACAGTTTTTACATAATAAGAAAGACAGTAATTTATGCAAGGAGCCATTCTGAGCAATAAACATCCCCGAGTAAAATTGAGATAAATGATCAAAGGGATCAAAGACAAATTGTTTGATTTCTGTCTTCAGTGACCAGAGTGAAAATCCAGCTCTGGTCAGCAAAAGGAAATTATAACCACAGTAGAGATTATCTTAGATGCTCCTATGATAGCACGCAGGGTTATTTTTTTTTAAAAAAAAAATTATGAACTTCTTTGTCAGCAGTACTTTGGCATGAAGGAAATGTGTTGAAATTGCCTGTCAAAATGAAAGGGCGAATATCCTGCGGGAAGAAAATCAAAAGATATCAAAGGTCCAGTGAGGTTCTACTGAAATATAAATGTTTGGCATCCTTATGTACTTTGGGGGAGGACAGGATTGGATCAAATCTGAGAACAGGAGAGTGGAATGCCAAATTAATGAAATCTCAGCAGTATATGTCAAACAAATGTGAATAACATCCATCAAATGTGCAATTTTGGTGGAAATACTATCGGAAGGTATTATATCAGCGGTGGTATTCTGTTTTAAAAAGTCCCCAAACTATGAAATCTTAAAAAGGCAAGACTTTAAAAGGGACTAGCTGACTTTGTCAGCTCAAATCAATAATTCTGGCAAAAGTAAACAACTAGTAAGCCTAAGTGAAGGCTTAATCTTCTGAATTACAGGTAATTCTCAACTTGTGTCCGACCCCTTGCGACCCCATGGACAACGTTCCTCCAGGCCTTCCTGTCCTCTACCATCTTCTGGAGTCCATTGAAGCTCACGCCTACTGCTTCAGTGACTCCATCCAGCCACCTCATTCTCTGTCGTCCCCTTCTTCTCTTGCCCTCCATCTTTCCCAGCATTAGGCTCTTCTCCAGTGAGTCCTTCCTTCTCATTAGGTGGCCAAAGGACTTGAGTTTCAACTTCAGGATCTGGCCTTCTAAAGAGCAGTCAGGGTTGATCTCCTCTAGGACTGACCGGTTGGATCGCCTTGCAGTCCAGGGGACTCGCAGGAGTCTTCTCCAGCACCATAGTTCAAAGGTCTCAATTCTTTGGCGCTCAGCCTTTCTTATGGTCCAACTTTCACAGCCATACATTGCAACTGGGAAAACCATGGTCTTGACTATACACACTTTTGTTGGCAGAGTGATGTCTCTGCTTTTTAGTATGCTGTCTAGATTTGCCATAAGTTGCAACGGCCCTGAAAAATGGGACCTATGACCGTTTTTCAGAGTTACGACCGTCGCAGCATCCGTGATCACCTGATCAAAATTCAGATGCGTGGCAACTGACTCGTATTTACGACGGTCGTAGTCTCCTTTTGTGACCTTCTGACAAGGAAGGTCAATGGGGAATCCCGATTCACTTAATAACCAAGTTACTAACTTAACAGCAGTGATTCACTTAACAACCAAGGCAAGGGAGGTCATAAAATGGGACAAAAGTGAATTAATAACTATCTCACTTAACAACAGAAATGTTGGGCTCAATTGTGGTCATAATTTGAGGACTACCTGTAGCTTCTTTTCCTGAAATGGCCTTTATGTTGGAGAATATAAGCTGAATTTTAAAATGATTCCATGCAGCAGTTTAATTTAAAAGGCTAAATACCATTTAATTTTGCAGGAAATGTACCTTAGTTGTACCTTATTTGTCAGTGCCATTTAATATTTATTGACTATATTTAATTTTTAAAAAATATACTCGCATTAGTCTACAATCACCACCATTTAATTGGCCTCTGTGAGGTACAATAAATAGAAAACCTATTAAAGATTATATTTGCTCTCAATTTTTTACTTTAACGGTCAATTAATTCAAATTGCTTCTTGACCAGTCAGATGCCAAGTTGCACTCAGGAAAACAAATACACACACACACACAGCCAACCACCCAGGATGTTGCAACACAAATCTCAGGATATCACTACACTAGATCTCAGGATGTAATCACACAACCCATTACCCAGGTCGTTATAACACAAAAGACTAATGGGCACACAGCCAGTACCTCAACTACTCAGGATGTTACGAAACAGCTGAACAATCCGCAAACAATAACTCCCACACAGCCAACCAACCCACCTACAGCAACTAAGCCAGCACTCCACACACCCCCACCAATATTTATAGAGAGACGGCAGCTCTGATCACACTTTGCTCGCACAAGCACGAAGCCGAAGACCCCAGCCTGAAGATGACGAGTGGGACCTTGTCGAAACGTCGCCAAGATACTCTCAATCTTACATGGGAAAAGACCCGAATACGGCAAGACCTGCATACAGTATATATATATAAACGAATGGATTTCAGAGAGGTTAAGAGTTTTGCTGTCCTAATTTTCAACACAAGGGTTCAAATTTAAGTGTGTTTACAGCTAGGGAGATGTGCTTTCTCTCCATGAAAAGGAAAGTAAAACTATATGCCTGGGAAAATTAAGTAAATGATGATAATTGGATGGTGTCCCTGGGACTCAGAAGGCCTGTGTGGAGGAAGAAAAAGTGAGAGAAATAATCAAGGATCTTGTTATGGGTATAGAAGTAATGGAAGATCTAGCGGAGGCCATAATCTAAGAAGGCCAGCATCATTTTCAAGTCTTTGTCCCATGTTGCCTGGGTAACAAGCCACAGAAGGATGGAGAAGAGCTGGCAGGCACTGGAAATTAAATGAAACATAAGCCACGTTTCAACCGTTGAATAAAGTTATTGACAACCGAGTCTACAGATCCCTGAAGCGAGTGCAGAGAAGCTTGTTCAAAGAAAATGGACACTGCATGATGACTCCAAGGCTGGGTCTTCATAGCCTTGTCACAAAATCTCCCAAATGCAACAAAACTGCACGTTCAGCCCGTTCCCTTTTCGATCAAGCAGGTTACACAAGTAGATCCTCTGAAACTCTAAATCCTCCTCTGGATTTTGCTATGCAACATGATTCAAGGAGTGAGAAACCCTTTCGTCATTTATTGAAATCGGTTGAGACTCTAGAAAGAGTCCAGAGAAGAGCAACAAAGATGATCAAAGGCCTGGAGATTAAAACCTATAAAGAACGGTTGCTAGAATTGGGTATGGCTAAGTTTATTGAAAAGAAGAACTCAGATTGACATGATAGCAGTGTTCCAATATCTCGGGGGATGCCACAAAGAAGAGAGAGTCAAGCTATTTTCCAAGGCGCCTGAAGGCAGGACAAGAAGCAACGGATGGAAACCAATCAAGGAGAGAAGCAATCTAGAACTAAGGAGAAACTTCCTGACAGTTAGAACAATTAACTAGTGGAACAACCTGCCTCCAGAAGCGGTGAATGCTCCAACAGTGGAAGTTTTTAAGAAAAGACTGGACAGCCATTTGTCTGAAATGGTATAGGGCAGTGATGGCGAACCTTTTAGAGACCGAGTGCCCAAACTGCAACCCAAAACCCACTTATGCATCGTCGAGTGCCGGGTGGGCGTGGCCCGTCGGGTGGGCGTGGCCCATCAGGTGGGCGTGGCTGCGGTGGTAACGGCAGACTGGGTGGGACTAAAAAGTTCAATCAATCAATTTCAACTTTGCAAGATCTT
>NW_015387746.1:124375-142678 GCF_001527695.2 Protobothrops mucrosquamatus | reverse complement strand
TTTTTTTTTTTTGCACAGGGCAGCGGAGGCCTAAAGCGAAAAGGTTTTATAAAACCCAGCTGAAGGCCTAGGACTGGGGCGATGGGGCGCGTGCCCACAGAGAGGGCTCTGAGTGTCACCTCTGGCACCCATGCCATAAGTTCGCCACCACTGGTATAGGGTTTCCTGCCTGAGCAAGGGGTTGGACTAGATGACCTCCAAGGTCCCGTCCACCTCTTTCTGTTATTCTGTTATCTGGATTTTAAGGGCAGCTGGTAAAACGTTTTGTTTATCCTTCATAAAGCATTATTCTAAGTAAAGAAATCGGCATCCTCAATTTCTCAGCTTCTTTTTTGTTGTTGTTGTTCGCTAAAGTAGCTTATTAAGCATTTTTCTCTGGCAGCTCCCTCGGTGTACAGCATAACAATGAAAAATATGGTTTCCAACCTTTTTAAAAGCTCATCTAAATGTAAATGCTGGAGTCAAAGGGGGAAGAAGAGGAAAGTGAGCAGTCTAAATCAGATGACTGTGTTCAGCTATGTATACTCAGCTTTAGCTTTTGCAAGACTGAATGAAAATGCTGGATTTGTTGACGAAATGATTAGGGGACCAGAGGTTACAGGAATTGGGTATAAAAGGATTTGTTGGTGACATGATAGCAGTATTCCAGTATTTGAGGGGCTGCCACAAAGAAGAGGGAATTAACCTATTCTCCAAAGCATTAGAAGGCAAGACAAGAAACGATGGATGGAAACTAATCTAGGAGAGAAGCCTTTGGAATTAAGGAGAAACTTCCTAAGTCGAGGAGTACCCCTAACACATTTTATTAAAAGGCCCACGCTTTCGTGAGGTATAGTTTACCTCATGGGATGCATAGATTTGTCTTTCTGAAATGGGGCTGACAGACTGCTTTTCTGAGGCTTGCGTTTTTGGAAAATTGGGGGTACTTACCAACGTATCCAGGGGTACCACAGGCAGTGGACATGACATCCCCTTTCCCCTCCATTTTGGACAATCCGAAATCACTGATCATGATTTTAGAGTCTTCATCCTGGCTGTAGTATAAGAGGTTTTCAGGCTGTAGGGACAGTAAAAAAAAAACACCACCACAATATGAGAACGAATGACAGAAGAATACAAATTTTGAGTCAAAGGAAGTGTGTTTCTAGTTTGCATCCCATCCAGTTTTTCAGTGTAAAAAACATATTTAAATCTTGGCTTGCCAAGACTACAGCAATGAGTAGGAAGTCATTGGTGTACCTTAATAAGAAACAAAATGGAGTTAATGAGTTAAACACAATTAAAGGAAATGGAGTTAAAGAGGAATGCATCTTGAAGAGATCTGCAAGAGAGACTATCTTAGCAGTTACAACTGATTAAACTAGACTTACTGAAAATAATTTTCAAATACCTTCTAAGGAGGTAAGCTTGCTCCACTCTTTGCCTGGCTACAACAGGAGACCTCACTGACTGTCAGGCTGAGATGACTTCTGTATATAGGCTTCAGCAATAAAATAGCTAATTGAATTCTTCAAGTGCGGGTCTGGAAGTATGTGCCTGCAATTAATCACCTTAGACTCATGGTTTGCACCTGGGTGAGACTAGATAAAGTTCAACGGCATTCATGGGAGTCAGACTTCACTCTCCTGTGCCCACATAGGGATTCTAAACTGAGTCCCCGTTTGACTCCTTCACCTGTCTCAGCTAGCTTTTCTCTTACACTCCTCCTCCAATAAAAAGTCAGGAAGGAAAAGGAATATTGAGGAGAAATATCAGAAGAACAGGTTGGGTCGTGAGTGAGTGAGCCAGACATGACAACGATGAAGTGAAAGGATCATATAGATTGACTCTCAGTATTCACCTACAGTTTGGCTGACTAGCAAAATTTGCAAGCGTCTAAAATACTAAAACCGGGTAATGAAAACAAGCATTTTTGGAGGAAGGTGCCTACCTCTTTTGCTAATATTATTGGAATAAGGCAAAGATTTCTATGCAGTTGCCAAAGGATTATATTAAGTAAGAATCTGCCAATTTCTTGATCCAGGACATACTGTTCTGGATAATACAGATGTCTTTCAAAGCTTTCCATGCCCAGAATACCTCAATCTCTTTGTGGTTTGGCAGATTCACTTCCATACATTGGCTAAACTGCCTCAGTCCTAAATTTTATGGTCCAGAGGAGAGCAGAGAATTCCCGAATTCACCCAGGGCGGTCTGCTTCCAGACTGATGAATTCTACAGATTTCTAAAAATACAGATAGTTCTTATGACTACAATTGAGCCCAAAAGTTCTGTTCTTATGTGAATTTTGCCCCATTTTACGACCTGTCTTGCCACAGCTGTTAAGTGAATCACTCCAGTTGTTAAGCTAGTAACCCGGTTGTTAAGTGAGTCTGTCTTCCCCTTTGATTTTGCTTCTCAGAAGGTCGCCAATTGGGATCACGTGACCCCAGGGCACTGCAACCGTCATAAATATGAGTCAGTTGCCAGGTGTATGAATTTTGATCATGTGACCCTGGGGATGCTGCAATGGCTGTAAGTGTGAAAAACGGTCATAAGTCACTTTTTTCAGTGCCGTTGTAACTTTGATTGGTCACTAAATCAATTGTTGTAAGTCGAGAACTAACTGTAAATGCAAATCTGGTTCCAGCATGATGCAATTAGCTTTCAAAATATGCTCTTTTTGATTCATTAACATCTAATAAACCCTTTTTAAAAAAAAGTATAGGCACTTCTGGAAACTCATCTCTGTTCTGGCAGTTTTCCATCAATCAATTCTCATTTGTGATCAAGGAAGAGAAGGTAATCAGATCCACTGTTACACTGGCCAGGAACTGAGCAGTTTTGCTGATTTGAGAACAATCCTCAAACATATTTGAACGAGAGAGAGAGAGAGAGAGAGAGAGAGAGAGAGAGAGAGAGAGAGAGAGAGAGAGAGGGAAAGAGAGAGAAAGAGAGAAAACGAGTGAGAGAGAGAGAGAGAGAGAGAGAGAGAGAAAATATTTTCAGTAACATTGGAAACAGGTTTGCCAAGATATTTGTACAAATCCTATCATAATTTAATAAGTTCCTTTTACAAACACATGTTCCAGACAGGGGATTCCAGGAAATAGAAATGGACTGGATGACTTAATATCATTGTATTCCTTGGTCCAAAAACCAAGCTGACGTGGGTAGTTATACCACCATTTAAGGCAACAAAACACCGTGTTACGGAAAAGGGGCGGGGCCTTGTTTAATATTCACATGAGATGAGAACATTGAAAAGATTCATATAACTGTTATTTATGTGATTGCAATTATTTTATTTGTGTCTGCGTGTGCATGTGTTGCATTTTTATTAGGTCTGCGCCTGTCCTTGGGGAGAAGTGCTTTGCGATGCAAGGAGAGTGCTCGTGAACACATCTTTTCTCATGGTTAAGTTAAAAATTGTTTGATTTGCTGGCTGTGAAAGCAGCCACATCCCCTCCTAGGCTCCCACACTTTTGTGAAAGTTACTCCGAGCTTTGTGTACCTGTATACCCCTGTATAGCCACAATTTTTGGACAGAGACCACCAGAAGCAGCTTCAAAAGCAACAGTGTGTAAAAGACACGGCTGCTTTAAAGATATCAAAATATCACCACGTTATGAAAAAGATGTTTAGGTTTTGGAAATAGTGCAGAGAAGAGCAGCCAACATAATTTAGGCTAAAACATATGAAGAACGGTTGCTGGAATTGGGTATGTCTAGTTTAATGAAAAAAAAGGACTAGAGGTGACAGGATAGCAGTCTTCCAATATTTGAGGGGCTGCCGCAAAGAAGATGGGCTCAACCTATTTTCCAAAACACCAGAAGACAAGACAAGAAGCAATCAAGGAGAGAAGCAACCTAAAACTATGGAGAAAATTCTTACAGCGAGGACAACTAACCAGTGGAACAACTTGCCTCCAGAAGTTGTGGGTGCTCCAACACTGGAAGTTTTTAAGAAGAGACTAAACAGCCAATTGTCTGGAATGGCATAGGNAATGGTTGCAAGCTTCCTTCACCTTCGCATAAGCACATCTGCCTAATAATAATATTAATCAGTTCTGGAAGTGTTTGGATTGGCTGGGTATTTCTACATCTCTTGCTTACAAAAAGTGCTAACTTTTTTTTTTAAAGAAAACAATTGCTGGAGGAAATGAACCTGCAAGGGGAAAAAAAACCAGCTATTTTTGCTACAATACTGCATTCTATCTTACTCAGAAAAGGGACTGGATGCATTTTGTGGTCCTCCCCCCTGTTCTTTCTGACAGTTTTTACATAATAAGAAAGACAGTAATTTATGCAAGGAGCCATTCTCAGCAATAAACATCCCCGAGTAAAATTGAGATACCGGTAAATGATCAAAGGGATTAAAGACAAATTGTTTGATTTCTGTCTTCAGTGACCAGAGTGAAAATCCAGCTCTGGTCAGCAAAAGGAAATTATAAACACAGTAGAGATTATCTTAGATGCTCCTATTATAGCACGCAGGGTTATTTTTTTTTAAAAAAAAATTACGAATTTCTTTGTCAGCAGTACTTTGGCATGAAGGAAATGTGTTGAAATTGCCTGTCAAAACGAAAGGGCGAATATCCTGCAGGAAGAAAATCAAAAGATATCAAAGGTCCAGTGAGTTTCTACTGAAATATAAATGTTTGGCATCCTTATGCACTTTGGGGGGGAGGCAGGATTGGATCAAATCTGAGAAAGGGAGGGTGGAATGCCAAATTAATGAAATCTCAGCAGTATATGTCAAACAAATGTGAATAACGTCCATCAAATGTGCAATTTTGGTGGAAATACTATCGGAAGGTATTTATATCAGCGGTGGTATTCTGTTTTAAAAAGTCCCCAAATTATGAAATCTTAAAAAGGCAAGACTTTAAAAGGGACTAGCTGACTTTGTCAGCTCAAATCAATAATTCTGGCAAAAGTAAACAACTAGTAAGCCTCTAAATGGAGGCTTAATCTTCTGAATTACAGGTAATTCTCAACTTGTGACCGACCCCTCGCGACCCCATGGACAACGTTCCTCCAGGCCTTCCTGTCCTCTACCATCTTCTGGAGTCCATTTAAGCTCACGCCTACTGCTTCAGTGACTCCATCCAACCACCTCATTCTCTGTCGTCCCCTTCTTCTATTGCCCTCCATCTTTCCCAGCATTAGGCTCTTCTCCAGGGAGTCCTTCCTTCTCATTAGGTGGCCAAAGGACTTGAGTTTCAACTTCAGCATCTGGCCTTATAAAGAGCAGTCAGGGTTGATCTCCTCCAGGACTGACCGGTTTGATCGCCTTGCAGTCCAGGGCACTCGCAGGAGTCTTCTCCAGCACCATAATTCAAAGGCCTCAATTCTTTGGCGCTCAGCCTTTCTTATGGTCCAACTTTCACAGCCATACATTGCAACTGGGAAAACCATGGCCTTGACTATACGCACTTTTGTAACTGGGAAAACCATGGCCTTGACTATACGCACTTTTGTTGGCAGGGTGATGTCTCTGCTTTTTAGTATGCTGTCTAGATATGCCATAAGTTGCAGCGGCACTGAAAAATGGGACCTATGACCGTTTTTCACAGTTACGACCGTGGCACATCCATGATCGCCTGATCAAAATTCAGATGCTTGGCAACTGACTCGTATTTACGATGGTCGTAGAATCTCCTTTTGTGACCTTCTGACAAGGAAGGTGAATGGGGAATCCCGATTCACTTAATAACCGAGTTACTAACTTAACAGCAGTGATTCACTTAACAACTGAGGCAAGGAAGGTCGTAAAATGGGACAAAAGTTAATTAACAACTATCTCACTTAACAACAGAAATTTGAGCTCAATTGTGGTCATAATTTGAGGACTACCTGTAGCTTCTTTTCCTGAAATGGCCTTTATGTTGGAGAATATAAGCTGAATTTTAAAATGATTCCATGCAGCAGTTTAATTTAAAAGGCTAAATACCATTTAATTTTGCAGGAAATGTACCTTAGTTGTACCTTATTTGTCAGTGCCATTTAATATTTATTGACTACATTTAATTTTAAAAAAAATACTCACATTAGTCTACAGTCACCACCATTTAATTGGCCTCTGTGAGGTACAATAAATAGAAAACCTATTAAAGATTAGATTTGCTCTCAATTTTTTACTTTAACGGTCAATTAATTCAAATTGCTTCTTGACCAGTCAGATGCCAAGTTGCACTCAGGAAAACAAATACACACACACACACAGCCAACCACCCAGGATGTTGCAACACAAATCTCAGGATATCACTACACTATATCTCAGGATGTAATCACACAACCCATTACCCAGGTCGTTATAACACAAAAGACTAATGGGCACACAGCCAGTACCTCAACTACTCAGGATGTTACGAAACAGCCAAACAATCCACAAACAATAACTCCCACACAGCCAACCAACCCACCTACAGCAACTAAGCCAGCACTCCACACACCCCCACCAATATTTATAGAGAGACGGCAGCTCTGATCACACTTTGCTCGCACAAGCAGAAAGCCGAAGACCCCAGCCTGAAGATGACGAGTGGGACCTCGTTGAAACGTCGCCAAGATACTCTCAATCTTACACGGGAAAAGACCCGAATACGCCAAGACCTGCATATATATATACTGTATATATATTAACGAATGGATTTCAGAGAGGTTAAGAGTTTTGCTGTCCTAATTTTCAACACAAGGGTTCAAATTTAAGTGTGTTTAGAGCCAGGGAGACGTGCTTTCTCTCCATGAAAAGGAAAGTAAAACTATATGCCTGAGAAAATTAAGTAAATGATGATAATTGGATGGTGTCCCTGGGACTCAGAAGGCCTGTGTGGAGGAAGAAAAAGTGAGAGAAATAATCAAGGATCTTGTTATGGGTATAGAAGTAATGGAAGATCTAGCAGAGGCCATAATCTAAGAAGGCCAGCATCATTTTCAAGTCTTTGTCCCATGTTGCCTGGGTAACAAGCCACAGAAGGATGGAGAAGAGCTGGCAGGCATTGGAAATTAAATGAAACATAAGCCACGTTTCAACCTTTGAATAAAATTATTGACAGCGGAGTCTACAGATCCCTGAAGCGAGTGCAGAGAAGCTTGTTCAAAGAAAATGGACACTGCATGATGACTCCAAGTCTGGGTCTTCATAGCCTTGTCACAAAATCTCCCAAATGCAACAAAACTGCACGTTCAGCCCGTTCCCTTTTCGATCAAGCAGGTTACACTAATAGATCCTCTGAAACTCTAAATCCTCCTCTGGATTTTGCTATGCAACATGATTCAAGGAGTGAGAAACCCTTTCGTCGTTTATTGAAATCGGTTGAGACTCTAGAAAGAGTACAGAGAAGAGCAACAAAGATGATCAAAGGCCTGGAGATTAAAACCTATAAAGAACGGTTGCTAGAATTGGGTATGGCTAAGTTTATTGAAAAGAAGAACTAAGATTGACATGATAGCAGTGTTCCAATATCTCGGGGGATGCCACAAAGAAGAGGGAGTCAAGCTATTCTCCAAAGCACCTGAAGGCAGGATAAGAAGTAACTGATGGAAACTGATCAAGGAGAGAAGCAACCTAGAACTAAGGAGAGACTTCCTGACAGTTAGAACAATTAACCAGTGGAACAACCTGCCTCCAGAAATTGTGAATGCTCCAACAGTAGACGTTTGTAAGAAGAGACTGGACAGCCATTTGTCTGAAATGGTATAGGGCAGTGATGGCGAACCTTTTAGAGACCGAGTGCCCAAACTGCAACCCAAAACCCACTTATGCATCGTCGAGTGCCGGGTGGGTGTGGCCCATCGGGTGGGCGTGGCCCATCAGGTGGGCGTGGCTGCGGTGGTAACGGCAGACTGGGTGGGACTAAAAAGTTCAATCAATCAATTTCAACTTTGCAAGATCTTTTTTTTTTCCCACAAGAAGTTGAAATTGACTAATTGGACCTTTTTTTTTTTTTTTTTTGCACAGGGCAGCGGAGGCCTAAAGCGAAAAGGTTTTATAAAACCCAGCTGAAGGCCTAGGACTGGGGCGATGAGGCGCGTGCCCACAGAGAGGGCTCTGAGTGTCACCTCTGGCACCCATGCCATAGGTTCGCCACCACTGGTATAGGGTTTCCTGCCTGAGCAAGGGGTTGGACTAGATGACCTCAAAGGTGCCGTCCACCTCTTTCCGTTATTCTGTTATCTGGATTTTAAGGGCAGCTGGTAAAACGTTTTGTTTATCCTTCATAAAGCATTATTCTAAGTAAAGAAATTGGCATCCTCAATTTCTCAGCTTCTTTTTTGTTGTTGTTGTTCGCTAAAGTAGCTTATTAAGCATTTTTCTCTGGCAGCTCCCTCGGTGTACAGAATAACAATGAAAAATATGGTTTACAACCTTTTTAAAAGCTCATCTAAATGTAAATGCTGGAGTCAAAAGGGGAAGAAGAGGAAAGTGAGCAGTCTAAATCAGATGACTGTGTTCAGCTATGTATACTCAGCTTTAGCTTCTGGAAGACTGAATGAAAATGCTGGATTTGTTGACGAAATGATTAGGGGGCTGGAGATTACAGGAATTGAGTATAGAAGGATTAGGGGTGACATGATAGCAGTATTCCAGTATTTGAGGGGCTGCCACAAAGAAGAGGGAATTAACCTATTCTCCAAAGCATTAGAAGGCAAGACAAAAAACGATGGATGGAAACTAATCTAAGAGAGAAGCAACCTGGAATTAAGGAGAAACTTCCTAACAGTGAGGACAATTAACCAGTGGAACGGCTTGCCTCCAGAAGTTGTGGGTGCTTCAACATGGGAGGATTTGAAGAAGAGATTGGATAGCCGTTTGTTTGGAATGGTATAGGGGCTCCTGCTTGAGCAGGAGGTTGGACTAGAAGACCTCCAAGGTCCCTTCCAGGTCCATTATTCTATGTTTTAGGGTTACCACTAAACCCAGCCATTCTTATTTCCTAACTAGCTGTACCCGGCCACGCATTGCTGTGGCTCAGTCTGGTAAAAGCGTGTGTTGCTTTTACGTCCAACAGATGGTGCTGTTTTTCAAAAAAGCATGTTTTACCTGTCACAGGTGTGACATCTATACAATATAGGTATATAAAAACACGCGCGTATTCGAATGCAACGTTGTGTCAAAATTTCAAAACAATCAGTGAAGGACTTTCGGAGATTTAAGGTTTTGAACAAATGAACATTTACATTTTTATTTATATAGCTTGGGTTCCTTTATTATACAATGTTTATTAATCCTTCAAAGCAGAAATAAATATCCTAAATTATATAATTCAACACTTGTACAAAGGAGAAGGATGTGCTTTCTGAGCAAACGTATCGAAGTGATGATCCATCCATTTCTTCAAAAACAAGCCACGTTGACAAATCTGGGATTCCTCTAGAATTAATCTCTGGCTTTCAATCAGGGAGACTTTGTGGAAGTGGGTTTTGTGTAACCCTTCGATGGGCAATCTAGAAGCCGCAGCAAATCCTCTGGGGACCTTTGCAGATTTGCTGAGCTGGTGCTTTTGTTAGTAAAGTGTGATTTTTCTAACATCAAAATACAGATCAGACCTAAAAGTTTCCCTCAGGTTGATTTCAATCTTCTGGTGGATTGCATGATCATCTGTGTACATTAACTGTACAGTAGGGGTGATGATTTATTTTGAAGTTTTATTTCCTTTGTGCCTATTTGTATTTTTGTATCAGGTTTATATGTTTGATATGATCAATTGACTTAATATCCTCCTGCTCCTCCTCTTCCTTCTCTTCCTCCTCTTCCTTCTCTTCCTCTTCCTTCTCCTCCTCCTCTTCCTTCTATTCCTCCTCCCCTCCCACTCCTCCTTCTATTCCTCCTCCTCCTCCTCTTCCTTCTCCTCTTCCTATTCTTTCTCTGCCTCTTATTCCTCTTCCTTCTATTCCTCTTGTGATTAACAGCCGTGGCGAGGAAAGTTGTAAAATGGGGCAAAACGCACTTAACCAAGGTTTCACTTACTAACAGAAATGTTGGGCTCCATTGTAGAGGACTTGCCTGTATTTCTACAATGTTTGCCAAGGGGGGGGGCTAGTTTGTGCTTAGTTGGGTTCCTCATTAGCATCAAGATCAGGTCCCAAATTAAGTGGGGATCCCTTTGGGGTGCCCTTCTTTCTTTCTAGATAGGTGATGGCGAACCTTTTAGAGACCGAGTGCCCAAAAACTGGCCCCGCCCGCCCTCCACCTCCCTGCTCTGCCCCCACTCTGCCCCCCATCCCCCACCCCGCCTGCCCACAGGACCACTCACCACCTCCAGGGCCCGCCGCAGATCGCCCAGGCAGCCCAGCAGCGCTATGGCGGCCACGCCCTCTGCCCGCACCCCACAGCATCAACTGCATGATGGGGCATGAGGGCAGAGTCTTGTCTACGCTGCCTGGCTGCCATGTCCTTGGCTGCGCTGCTCCATGTGGGCCACGCTCGAGGGCGACTCTCCTTCAGGGGGGCTGCTGGAGAGGAGGGGTCGCGGGGGGAGGCAAGGCTGGGGCAACGGCACATGTGCCCACAGAGAGGCCTCCGAGTGCCGCCTCTGACACCCATGCCATAGGTTCGCCACCACTGTTCTAGATCATGGTGGAGGTGAACATGTCTTACCTGAAGCGGAGAGCGATGGTGTTTGGGAACATCCGTAGCTTTCTTCAACCTCCCTAAAAATAACTCATGTTTCCTAACCTGCAGCTAGCTGAATGTCCTTCTCAAACATACAAACCAGGAACACCAAGGAAATAATAGAATAATTCTTTTGCACTGCAAGTGTAAGAAGGGAATTGTGTGATATCTAAAAAGGTTTGGTAGCAGGTACATACGTCATTCTCGACTTACAACCACACCTGAACCCAAAATTTCTGTTGCTAAGCAAGTGAGTTTTGCCCAGTGCTTTTTTTGTTAAAAAAAAAAAAAAAAAGGTGCCGGAACTCACACACGTCATACAACCCGCCTTGCCTACCCTACAAAGTTCCATCCAAAAAAGGTGCCAGAACTCCGTTCTGAGCGTTCTATGACAAAAAAAGCCCTGGTTTTGCCCCATTTTACAACCTTTCTTGCCACAGTTGTTAAACGAATCACTGCAGTTGACAAGTTAGTAACGTGGTTGCTAAGTAAATCTGGCTTCCCCATTGAGTTTGCTCGTCAGAAGGTGGCAAAAGGGGATCACGTGATCCCGGGACGCTGCAACCGTCATAAATGTGAGTCAGTGGCCAAGCATTTAAATTTTGATCACGTGACCACGGGGATGCTGCAATGGCTGAAAGTGTGAAAAATGGTCATGTCCCTTTTTCCCGGTATTGTAACTTCGACGGTCACTAAATGAATTGTAGTAAGTTGAGGAGTACCCCTAACGCATTTTATTAAAAGGTCCACACTTTTGTGAGGTATAGTTTACCTCATGGGATGCATAGATTTGTCTTTCTGAAATGGGGCTGACAAACTGCTTTTCTGAGTCTTGCATTTTTGGAAAATTGGGGGCACTTACCAACGTATCCAGGGGTACCACAGGCAGTGGACATGACATCCCCTTTCCCCTCCATTTTGGACAATCCGAAATCACTGATCATGATTTTAGAGTCTTCATCCTGGCTGTAGTATAAGAGATTTTCAGGCTGTAGGGACAGTAAAGAGAAAAAAAACACCACAATATGAGAACAGATGATAGAAGAATACAAATTTTGAGTCAAAGTCAAAGCGTGTTTCTAGTTTGCATCCCATCCAGTTTTTCAGTGTAAAAAACATGTTTAAATCTTGGCTTGCCAAGACTACAGCAATGAGTAGGAAGTCATCGGTGTACCTTAATAAGAAACAAAATGGAGTTAATGAGTTAAACACAATTAAAGGAAATGGAGTTAAAGAGGAATGCATCTTGAAGAGATCTGCAAGAGAGACTATCTTAGCAGTTACAACTGATTAAACTAGACTTACTGAAAATAATTTTTAAATACCTTCTAAGGAGGTAAGCTTGCTCCACTATTTGCCTGGCTACAACAGGAGACCTCACTGACTGTCAGGCTGAGATGACTTCTGTGTATAGGCTTCAGCAATAAAACAGCTAATTGAATTCTTCAAGTGCAGGCCTGGAAGTTTGTGCCTGAAATTAATCACCTTAGACTCATGGTTTGCACCTGGGTGAGACTAGATCAGGGCTTTTCAACCTTTTCACCCATTGTACCACTTTTAGGATATGGCAATATCTGAGTACTACCAATCACCTATCAAGGTGTCAAAAACTTGATGACCAACATCAAGGTAGGTAGTCCTCCACTTACAACAGTTTGCTTAGTGACTGTTCGAAGTTACAATGGCACTGAAAAAAGTGCCCCCCAAGCCACAGCCGAGCAAGACACCTGCCTGCCCGCCCGGCCGCGCTCTTCCTCCTTTCCGAGGTTTTTATTGTTGTGAGCATTTCTGTTGAGGATTGGCAGCGGGGGTGGGGTGGGGGGGTGTTTGGTTTTTATTCCCCCCGTCTGCTGGGTGGTTGCAGCAGGTTTTGGTCACTTCACATGACCCCGGGACACTGTGACCGTCATAAATATGAATCAGTTGCCAAGCATCTGAATGTAAATCACAAGACCCTGGAGAGGCTGCAACATTCCAGCTCATTGGTGCTTCTTCAGGGCTCGGCAGAAGCACCAGGATCAGCGCCGAGCTCCAGCTGGAGCCTGGCGCTGATCCTGGCGCTTCCGCTGAGCCCTGACAGCCCTGCAGTTCCAACCATCTCTCGCTCAGGCTTGTGCGGTGCTGCCACTGTTCAGCTCATTCCCCTCCCCCGCTACCACTTTTCTAGGATGGTCGTGTACCACCTGCTAGGTGCCAATGTACCACAGGTGGTACCCATACCACTGGTTGAAAAGCCTTGGACTAGATAAAGTTCAACGGCATTCATGGGAGTCAGACTTCACTCTCCTGTGCCCACATAGGGATTCTAAACTGAGTCCCTGTTTGACTCCTTCGCCTGGCTCAGCCAGCCTCTCTCTTACACTCCTCCTCCAATAAAAAGTCAGGAAGGAAAAGGAATATTGAGGAGAAATATCAGAAGAACAGGTTGAGTCGTGAGTGAGTGAGCCAGACATGACAATGATGAAGTGAAAGGATTATATAGATTGACTCTCAGTATTCACCTACAGTTTGGCTGACTAGCAAAAGTTGCAAGTGTCTAAAATACTAAAACCGGGTAATGAAAACAAGCATTTTTGGAGGAAGGTGCGTACCTCTTTTGCTAATATTATTGGAACAAGGCAAAGATTTCTACGCAGTTGCCAAAGGATTATATTAAGTAAGAATCTGCCAATTTCTTGATCCAGGACATACTGTTCTGGATAATACAGATGTCTTTCAAAGCTTTCCATGCCCAGAATACCTCAATCTCTTTGTGGTTTGGCAGATTCACTTCCATACATTGGCTAAACTGCCTCAGTCCTAAATTTTATGGTCCAGAGGAGAGCAGAGAATTCCCGAATTCACCCAGGGCGGTCTGCTTCCAGACTGATGAATTCTACAGATCTCTAAAATACAGGTAGTTCTTATGACTACAATTGAGCCCAAAAGTTCTGTTCTTATGTGAATTTTGCCCCATTTTTACGATCTTTCTTGCCATAGCTGTTAAGTGAATCATTGCAGCTGTTAAGCTAGTAACCCAGTTGTTAAATGAGTCTGGCTTCCCCTCTGATTTTGCTTCTCAGAAGGTCGCCAATTGGGATCACGTGACCCCAGGGCACTGCAACCGTCATAAATATGAGTCAGTTGCCAGGTGTCTGAATTTTGATCACGTGACCCTGGGGATGCTGCAATGGTTGTAAGTGTGAAAAACGGTCATAAGTCACTTTTTTCAGTGCCGTTGTAACTTTGATTGGTCACTAAATCAATTGTTGTAAGTCGAGAACTAACTGTAAATGCAAATCCGGTTCCAGCATGATGTAATTAGCTTTCAAAATATGCTCTTTTTAATTCATTAACATCTAATAAACCCTTTTTTAAAAAAAATATAGGCACTTCTGGAAACTCATCTCTGTTATGGCAGTTTTCCATCAATCAATTCTCATTTGTGATCAAGGAAGAGAAGGTAATCAGATCCACTGTTACACTGGCCAGGAACTGAGCAGTTTTGCTGATTTGAGAACAATCCTCAAACATATTTGAATAAGAGAGAAAGAGAGAGAGAGAGAGAGAGAGAGAGAGAGAGAGAGAGAGAGAGAGAGAGAGAGAGAGAGAGAGAGAGAGAGAGAGAGAGAGAGAATATTTTCAGTAACATTGGAAACAGGTTTGCCAAGATATTTGTACAAATCCTATCAGAATTTAATATGTTCCTTTTAAAAACACATGTTCCAGACAGGGGATTCCAGGAAATAGAGAGAAATGGACTGGATGTCTTAATATCACTGTATTCCTTGGTCCAAAAATCAAGCTGACGTGGGTAGTTAAACCACCATTTAAGGCAACAAAACACCGTGTTACGGAAAAGGGGCGGGGCCTTGTTTAATATTCACATGAGATGAGAACATTAAAAATATTCATATAACTGTTATTTATGTGATTGCAATTATTTTATTTGTGTCTGCGTGTGCGTGTGTTGCATTTTTATTAGGTCTGCACCTGTCCTTGGGGAGAAGTGCTTTGTAATGCAAGGAGAGTGCTCGTGAACACATCTTTTCTCATGGTTAAGTTAAAAATTGTTTGATTTGCTGGCTGTGAAAGCAGCCACATCCTCTCCTGGGCTCCCGCACTTTTGTGAAAGTTACTCCGAGCTCTGTGTACCTGTATGCCCCTGTATAGCCACAATTTTTGGACAGAGACCACCAGAAGCAGCTTCAAAAGCAACAGTGTGTAAAAGACATGGCTGCTTTAAAGATATCAAAATATCACCACGTTATGAAAAAGATGCTTAGGTTTTGGAAATAGTGCAGAGAAGAGCAGCCAACATAATTTAGGCTAAAACATATGAAGAACGGTTGCTGGAATTGGGTATGTCTAGTTTAATGAAAAAAAAGGACTAGAGGTGACAGGATAGCAGTCTTCCAATATTTGAGGGGCTGCCGCAAAGAAGACGGGCTCAACCTATTTTCCAAAACACCAGAAGACAAGACAAGAAGCAATCAAGGAGAGAAGCAACCTAAAACTATGGAGAAAATTCTTACAGCGAGGACAACTAACCAGTGGAACAACTTGCCTCCAGAAGTTGTGGGTGCTCCAACACTGGAAGTTTTTAAGAAGAGACTAAACAGCCAATTGTCTGGAATGGCATAGGGCAGGGGTAGTCAACCTTGGCTCTTTTATGACTCGTGGACTTCAATTCCCAGAATTCCTGAGCCAGCTTAGCTGGCTCAGGAATTCTGGGAGTTGAAGTCCACGAGTCATAAAAGAACCAAGGTTGACTACCCCTGGCATAGGGTCTCCTGCTTGAGCAGGAGGTTGGACTAGAAGACCTCCAAGGTCCCTTCCAACTCTGTTATTCTGTTAAATTATGGACCTTCTCCTGTGGGACGCACTGCTGTGGTTCCCCTACTTCTTATAAGTCCAATGAGAAAAGTGATCTATTTGAGTAGATTGTTCTCCTCTGCCCAGCTCACCCTGTCTGTGGAACATCTACAGAATTCTGACATTTATTGGAGTTATTTCCATCGATGTAAATTCCAAGTCACATATAAATTAATCCCCTTCCATAGCTCTTTTTTTTAAAAGGACCTTTCATATTACTCCGTGGCATGTATTGCTATGTATTGCTAATAAGATTAATTTGTTTAAAGAAGTAGTGTCAAGGAATTCCTTCCACTGAAGTGGAACAGGATCAGCAGCTTAACCATGCATTGACAGAATTACTTGAGCCTGTTCTTCTGCATAAAGAATAATTCTTAGAAGCAATTTCCTGCAAATCCTGTTGCTTCAGCAGAAGATTGACTTAGCAAAAGGTGATACTTCTAAACCTTCCTGTTTTGGCTTTATACTTTTACCGGCTGACTTAGCAAAAGCAATGAATGACCAAGCTGACTGGACAAGTAATAATTTATCCACTAATTTATCCGCTATTATCTTTCATCCTCAAAAAACAAAGAAATAAAAGAGAGTTTTTTTAAAAAGTCTTGCTTTCACACCAAGGCTGTCTAAACTTTGATAACTACAGTTGCATGTAAGTTATTATAGGAGGACAAGATGGAGGATGGACAAATGAAAGATTATTATGTTTTCCTAAAAACATAATAATAATATAGTCAAGACTACAAGGCTCTTTACAGTAGCTGGCATCTGTCGCCATAAAGATGCTATTACAAATATTTATTTATTTGATTTACGCAGAGTTCTACAACTTTCTTCACCTAAGTTGAATGAGAATTTTGAGACTTGTGCTCCCAATTTCTAGTGGTTGTTTTCTAGATTGGAAAAAACTCATGTCACATCTGTCTTGTTTGGGTGTGTGCCTTTGAGTCAGTGTTGATTTCCTGGCAACTGCCTGGACTAATCCCTACAAGATTTCAGAAATGGTTTGCCATTGCTTGCTTCCTTGGGCTGAGACAGTCCGAGATCATCCAGCTGGTTCTGTGACTAAGATGGGACTAGAACTCACAATCTCCCGGTTAGCAATAAAGGAGAATAATTGTGGCTCAGGGTTGAAATGAGGGGTCCTTGGTGCTCTCTGAGCTGGGTGTTTTTCTTGCAGATGTTTCATTATCCAACTAGGTAACATCATCAGTGCCAGAAGGGAGTGGGGTTTGTGAGGAGGAGGAGGAGGAGGAGGAGGAGAAGGAGAAGGAGAAGGAGAAGGAGAAGGAGAAGGAGAAGAAGGAGAAGGAGAAGGAGAAGGAGAAGGAGGAGATGATGATGATGGTCCTTGGTGTCTCTGAGCTTGGTGATTTTCTTGCAGACGTTTCATTACTCAATTAGCACTGATGATGTTACCTAGTTGGGTAATTAAATGTTTGCAAGCAAACAACCAAGCTCAGGGAACACCAAGGCCCTTCTGAGATATATCCATGGTGCTATTAAATTTTAAATACCTTGAGATCTCTGTGAACAATGCCCATCCGGTGAAGATAGTAGACAGCGTCCAAGACTTGTCGTATCAGAGTACTTGCATCCTTTTCAGTATAAAATCCTTTCTCCACGATGCGGTCAAATAGCTCACCTCCAGACACTCTGAAAAACATCACCAGATACAGCAAGATTTTAACAGACCTCATCATTAGATGACCAATTAGAAGAAGAAGAAAAAAAAACCCCAAAGCAGTCCGATTGAAAGGAATCAAATCTCTGTATCTTTCTCATTTTGGATGCATGCAATGGAATTGCAACACGCCAAGGAGAAAATTCGTCTTTCATTTAAAGCCTGATCTCATTTATTTTTGCATGTTTGCTTCAAATAGCTTTCAAGTGGGTAAGAAGGGCAGTTCCTGGGGGGCCCTGTGCTTTGTATCCCAAAGTTAGTTATGTTTCTTAGAAAGGTCAAATTGCCTGTTGCTTTTGCTAATTAGAATCTGAAATCCATGTAAAATATCAAGGTCCCTTTCTTGGGGGGGGGGGGAAATCAGAAAATAACAGGAACATCTTTTTAAAATGTTCCAATCCAATTCCGAAATGTGAAGGGTGTTTTTAATGAAATGTCTCTTCTGAACCTTACCATAATTCTTGTAACTACTGAATCAGTGGAATCCCTTCATGAATTCCTCTAAGAACACCCAGAGTAAAGTGTGACAAATCTATATAAATAAAAATGTAAATGTTCGTTTGTTCAAAATCTTAAATCTCCGAAAGTTCTTCACCGATTGTTTTGAAATTTTGACACAACGTTGCATTCGAATACGCACGTGTTTCTATATACCTACTATTATATAGATCTCACACCTGTGACAGGTAAAACATGCTTTTTTTAAAAAAAACAACAGCGCTTTTGTTCCATTGCTTCTCACATGGACAATTATATGTTGCGTGTTCTAGAGTCGGCAAACCAGACAATCTCTATATCTGCACAGACAATGGAACAACAAAAAATATTGTATACCCACAAGCACTGTGAAATTAAACATATTACAAACGTGCGCTTTCTCTTTTCTTTCTTTTCCATTTAACCAGACTGAGCCACAGCAACACGTGGCCGGGTACAGCTAGTCTAAAATAAATTTCAGGAAGTCAATAAGATTCAATTCAATTCAATTTATTTGATTTATATACCGCCCTTCTCCCTTGCGGGACTCAGGGCGGTGAACAGGCACATTAATAAAACAGCGATACCATAATATTTAAAAATATTAAAAACTAATTAAATTATTTGTCCTGTCCTAAAACCCACTATAATAATATAAAATTATACCCAATTTAAAATTTTAGAATTTCAGA